>NC_050455.1:33920751-34113251 GCF_903995425.1 Onychomys torridus
CCTGTCCATGAACATTGGATGCGTTTTCAACAGTCCAATCATTTTTAATGTAGTAGAAGAATGACATGGTACAGATACCACTGGGGAAACAAGCGATACTCCTTGGCGATGGAATCATGGATAACTGGGATTTTGTTTTTATACGTTTCTATCTTTTTCAAATTTTCAACAGGAATATATCAAAAGAAGTCATTTTAAAGGAAAATATCCTTTCATCAAGTATTACACACTTAAAGTATTTTATGAAGATGAAAGATGTTTGAAAATAAAAAAATTGTCCAGACCACTTTTCAATATACAAGACCATCCCACTGTTTATTCTTAATTATTTATTTCTTCATTGGAATTTACTGAATGTGTGCTATACCATCATACATTATGACAGGTATGAATTTTAACAAAACACAGTTTACTGCCCTCATGGAAGTCAGTGGTAACATAATAGTTACAACCAAAGTGGTAAACTGTCATGCAATTTACAAAGTGAAAAGAATGTTTTAGAAAACCAAGTTTGGTACCATGATAGAGAATACCAGTGAGATAGAGTGAACACATTTTAATACAAGAAAGCTGCTTTCTTTTTAAAAGATTAACTTTCCAGGGGAAGGCTTTGCAATCCTACAACTTAATAAAAATTAAAAAAACAATTTTAAAATGGAACAGACATTTCTCCAAAAAGCGTGCACAAATAGCCAGCAAGCACACAACAAGATGTTCAACATCATCAACCATTAGGAAAATGCAAATCAAAACTGAAATGAGGTACCACCACATATGTAGTAGGGTGGCCATAAATATTCCGTGCCTGTGAAGATGCAGAAGAGTCAGAACTGCTTTTAGGGATGTGAAATGGTGTAGCTACTTGAAAAGTGGCCTAAATTTTCTTCAAAAACTTAAACATAGACCTCCCATGACACCCAGGAATTCCAATAGGAATATACCTAGGAATAAAAGAGAATATGTGCACACAGGAATTTGTACATGGATATTCACAACAGTATTACTCACAAAAGTCGAAAGATATAAACATTCAAATGTTCCTTATCTGGTGAACAAACAGCATATGTTGTATCCTTACAAGAGACTATGATTCAGCCATAGAAAGGAATGAAGCGTGTGTGTGTGTGTGTGTGTGTGTGTGTGTGTGTGTGTGTGTGTGTATCAACATAGGATGAACCTCGAAAGTATTTGCTAACTGAAACACCACAATTACAAAAGAGCATATATAATTCCATGTATATGAAATATCCAGAAGAGAGACATAGAATTGATTCGTGGCTGCTAAGTTTTGGAGCAAAGGGAAGGATGGAGAAATGAGAACCAAAGAGAACAGGTTTGGGGTTGTCTGGCTTTTAATATGCCAAAGTTTGAGCTGAGATTCGGGGTGAAGGTTAAAGTGCCACTGTTAGGCGTTAGATACTTATTAAAGATATCCTCAAAGCGTGCGTTTTCGTGGGCTGGGGAAGATGGCATAGTTGGCAGGGTGTTCCTGGTGCAGGCACAGGGATCTGCATCTGGGTCTACAGCACCCACATAAATAGCTGGTCGTTGAAGTGCACCTATATAATCCCAGGTTTGAGGAGTGGAGAAACTAGGATCCTGCGTCTCACCAGTTTAGTAAACCAAAGAGCTCCAGGATCAGTGAAAGACCCTGCCTCAAACAAACAAACAAACAAACAAACAGGAAGCGCCAGAGGAAAGGCTTAGTAGTTAAGAGCACATACTGTTTTTCCAGAGGACTGGAGTTCAACTCCCAGCACCCACGTCAGGTGGCTCATGATTGTGTAACTCCAACTCCAGTAGAGCTCTAACACCTATGACTGCTGCAGGCTCTTAAACTCATGTGCATGTGCGTGCGTGCGTGCGTGCGTGCGTGCACACACACGTATAAAAATAATAAAATTAAAAGCTTTAAAATATAAGTGAAGAGCAATGAAGGAAAATACCTGATGCCAACCTCTGGCTTCCATGTACATGCAAACACACATATGCACACACTGACATAAACACCTACATATGCACACACACACACACACACACACACACACACACACACACACAAAGAAGCAGCTTCACATTGCTTTTCACTGAAGTGAAAAAAACAAAAAACAAAACCTAACCCCTACTACTACCTATAATATGCTATGTGGGGTCCAGATTCACTATTGTAAAATATGGGGTTAAGCCATTATAAGGTTACTAAAAGAGCCTGCTGTGGTGTCATTGCCCAACCCAAACCCTATCCCGTCCCAGGATAGGAAACTTGATGACAGTTCAGTGTACCATCTCAGCGACTGAATGGGGGTGGTTCTGCATCCCTCTGACAGTTTAGAAGCTCCTTGTCAGAATCATCGAATCCGGGAATTTTCAGTTAGCCAAATCCTTTTCCTGGTGGAGAAGACTAGCCAAGAGAACATTGAAGGCCTGAGTTCCACCTTTTCTTTCCCTGACATTCACCCCAACTGCTTCTCTCTCTTATTTCCTTTCCTCCAGACATAAGGTTGCCAGCCCCCTCCAGTTTTGGATCAGGGTTGGGAGAGGATTAGAGCCAATACAGTCAAATGAAGATTATCACGGGAAGTGGGGAGGCGGGGGACTTCCTTATTATACACACTGACTATTTCTTTCACATCTACCAGGTACTGCTTATTCTAAGTGACAGAAATAAGATTTTATTTGGGGAGCACGGGACCTAGCTGAAATACAATTTCCCTCCCACTCTGTTGCAAATAAAGGTGGCAGAAGGCTATAATTTGAACAATAAGGTGTTTTGGTACGTCTTGATATAATGATATATACTTCTTTCCCTGGAACCTGAGGAAGGAGCGGGAGCTAGGGCAGTTTCCCTGGTGTTGAGATAATTGACGGTGTCTACAGGAAGAGTTGTGCTGGAGAAGGGAAGAAGGAAGCTGGGCACTGATGGTCCTGTGGAACTGCCACCCATCGCCACTCGTCTACAATGTGGTAAGGCCAACCTTTATTTCTTTATTAACCTGTGCTTAGCTTTCGAGGAGACACAGCTACCTCCCCAGCATGAGCGTAAAATTAATGTCTTTTTGAAGAACCTGAGAATGTTAAGGTTTCAGTGTAGACACTCCAACTCTCTTGTTTAATAAAAGGGAGAAATTTTCAGTTTCCAGAACAAGGTCCTCAAGTTTCCTTAGAGAAGTCATTACTTTCCAGGGTAAATGGACCCATTATTGAGACTAAAATGAGCATTTATACAGTTAAGTGCAGTTCAAATAAAGCAACACATTAAAAGACCAAATTAGGAAGGGAAAGATAAGAAGGTTGCTAATTTCTTATATGTACTCTGGTTTATATGAAATTAAACTCCTTTTGCATCCCAACTTGAATATAGAGTGCTTTTATTATTATTACAATGAGAGAATAGCCTTTCACATACGCAAACCCCCAAACCACAAACTACATAATTTGTTAAAAAAAATTACAACACTGACTTAAAAAATATCTATGTGGGATCTATCAGAATTACATACTGCATTCATTTTGGAACAGAATTATTCCTTTTTTTTTTTTTTTTTTTTTTTTTTTTTGGTCTTTCTAGTATTTCTCAGTGAAACTTTGGAAAAATAATAAAAATTCACCCAAGACTGATAATTGAATAAATCTCAAATAAATGGTAATTTTGTACCTGACAAATTGTTACAGGCTAAATGACCTGTTTCAGAGAGCTTTTGAACAATTTAGGGAAAATAGTCGTTGATTCCTGTTTCCTTTAGGTAGTTAAAGATAAACAGCAAGTAGGCAACCTCGATTTTTCAAAATGGGTACTGAGCATCTCCAAGACAAAGTCTAAAGAAACAGAGTACACAAAAGTTAGGTTGCCTGTTTTATTGAAGGCAATCCCAAACCCGGCATGTACTTCTTCAGTCTCATAAAAGCACACTGCAACTTTACACATCCCACACTTCACCTTCAGCTTCTAAAGTTTACAAATTTGGCCAGGACTCATCATTTGGCCCCGAGCTGTGGGCTAAAGCCACACCACCGGACTTGGATTTGGAAGCAAACAGCTAAAGGATAAATAGAGGTGTCAGACTCCTACAAAGACACACCTTGGAGCAGAGTCCGTATCTTAGATTCATCTTCAAAACCCAGTTCGCTCCTGGTGGCTTCCTGTGCCCCAGGGCAGTGTGACTAGACCAATACTGTGAAACAAATTCTGCCCTCTCTCTGGATTTTTGTTTTGTTGTTGTTGTTGTTGTTGTTTGTTTTTGAGACAGGGTTTCTCTGTGTAGCTTTGGAGCCTGTCCTGGAACTCACTTGGTAGCCCAGGCTGGCCTCGAACTCACAGAAATCCGCCTGCCTCTGCCTCCCGAGTGCTGGGATTAAAGGCGTGCGCCACCACTCTCTCTGGATTTTTAAGTTTGGGATTCAGGCACTTTCCTTGAACTATTTTCCTATAGGTGTCTGTCACTGACAGCACCTCTGTGCCGGGTTGTCCACCGCAGCTCACTGGCTCCTGCAGTATCTCAGCAGCCCTAGGACAGCAGCGCCTCCTACAGGTATCTCCGGCAAATAGCCAGAGCCGCCACTGGTCCCTGTGGCCCAGCCGGAGACCGGGAGCTACCAACTTTCCCTGCAAGCGCACGCAGGAGAAACTTGATGGAGTTGGGCCGAGGGTCGCCTACCTGCTGATGTACCCGTCGCCGTCGCCGTCGCACGTCTGGAAGAGCCGCCGCATCCGCTCCTCCTCGCCCGTGCTGGACGTGTCGCTGCTGCCACCGCTGCTGTCGCAGGCGCTCGCAGCCGCCATCGCGCGCCCGCCCTGGGGAGGAACAGCAGGACCTGCACGGCGCACCGCTGCTGGCAGCCCCGAACCTGCCCGGAGACGGAGCATGCCCAGTGGACGCCCTGGAGCTCCCGGAGACTGATTCCACCTCTCCGGGTTTTGCCTGGGCTGGGAAGATGGGCGCCCTGGAATCGCCCAAGTGGCACCTGAGGAGCGAGGGTGGCACTGGGAATCAGGGAGCCTACCTAGACGCCAGAGAAGGCTCCGGGCCTCCTGACACTTGGAGACGGTTCAGGCAGAAGCGGGGTGTTCTCCTGGCACTAGTGCGCAGAGTAGAGGATTCGGTTTCGGGGATGGAAGCGGGGGGCGTGACTCTCGTTGCAGAATCAAAACTGCCTGTGATCTCACTTTCCAGAACATGCTGGATTCCTGACTCCGTCGCTCGGAATGAGACCCTTTTAATGTTTTACACCTGACTCAGCCCATATTTGTCTTCCACTGGGGCAATCTGCTGTTCAGTAGGACCTTCTGCGCTTTGGGTCAGTTTCTAATAACAATACTCTGCCAGCTGGCTGCACTAGACTTTATCCCAACCGCTTTAATCGCATCAACACTGAACATAATAGATGCTCTCACTTAATTCACACTACAGATCTAGAAAGTCCCTCTTTTTTCACCAACCCTATAGCTTGGGAAGCAGGTAAGGACTCCGTGGTTTACCGGGTTGTCTTAAGGGTAAAGGAAATTGCATAATGGGAAAATACCTAGCTTCAGCCACATACTTAATGGGTACTAAGCCTGATCTGATCTTCAGGTAGGCCTGCTGAGGTACTAAGGCTTGCTCTAGGTTCCAAGCCTTGTGTCAGAGCAGAGGCAAGCCTAAACAATCTTAACTCCAGATCGGGAGCCCTTAAACTCCAGACTAACCCATCATAGCAAAAGGCAAAGGAACCACAATGAAGCAATTTGTGGTTTAGTGAATGACTCATTATTCTGTTCCAGGCTTTCTGTCAGAGGTCTGTGAAGTCCTATGATGGTTCACACACATGTCCAAAGATTCTTCGGTACACTTCTCATCAGAAGGTGGAGTATGCTATCTCTTGAACCTGTCTGGTTCAAAGTAACTGCCTTGACTTCTGAAGCCAGCTTTAAAATAGTAGCAATTTCTATCTGGCTGTCTTTTGGGACAAGAACCTTGGATGCTACAATCTGCTCTGAAAGAATTTGGTGACCCAGAAGCTGCTGTGCTGGAGAATCCATGCCAAGAGACCATGTCAAAACAAAAGAGATGTCAAACAGCCTCCAGATGTTTGAACCTTTTCAGGTCCAGGGCCAGACATGAGGGAGATATGGTGCTTTCTCTAGATACTGCTAATCCATAAGCAAAACCAGAGCCTATCAGAGCTCAGCCAACACTCCAGAGCTATGATAACCATGAAAGGACTCTTGTGGTTTTAAATCACTGAATTGTAGGGTGATGTATTTATTCAGCAGTAGATAGAAGGAGTGAGTCAATCTATCTTGGGTCTGTCTACAGGATCAGGAGGAAGGGGTCTCTGCTCTCTTTCTCTTCAGTTCTTAATTCTGCAAGTTCCTAGCACTTCAGATGTTTGAGGGAGATTATAAGCAGATGATAGATGTGTTAGAAATGGGTCTGGAGTCTCAAAGAGTTAACAACACCGTTCTAAATACTTCAATACAGCAAAAAGTTTTCCTTCTGGACTGAAGAGAGGGATCAGCAGTTGAGAGCACTTGCTGTTCTTGTGGAGGACTCAGGTTTGGTTCCCAGCACCCACACAGCAGCTTACAGCTATCCTTGAATCCAGTTCCAGGGAATCTAGTACCCTTTCCTAGTCTCTGTGGGCACCAGCCATGTACACAGTGCACATTGATAACACATAACACAGAAGCAAACCACTCTAACACAAAACAAACATGTCTTTTCAAAAGTTTTGCCTCTGCAAAAGGTTGCAGTCACACCCAGCAGTGGTTCCTCTGGGTTTTTATTCCTAATGCAAAGGGGTACTGTGCCTCACCATGAGTGGTCAGAACTTGGCCTCATACATCAGATCTGAAAAAAAAAATGCTGACCAGAGAAGAGGTTTTTCCAGATGGCATCTTTACAAATGTTTTCAAAGATGGAGCCTCCTTTGTCTCATTTAACCCTTTGATAGGAAATATAGCACATTTCATTAATATTTCTCACAAATAGAATATCACTTCAGAAAATTTTGCAAATATACCAAATAATATTTGCTTAAAAGATGCTACAATATCATAAATATTCTTAGGACAAGCCCATGCTTATCTGATATGAAATTTAAACTTTTTATGTTTCCATTTTCTTGGAGTAAAATCTTTGTTATCAAAACAGGAGTTATTTACCATCAAACCCACCTTGATGTCATGACTTGAGATTTAAAGACATTTTTTCCCAAGTATAAAATGTATAAAGGAGCCTGGAAACCCAGAGATTTTCCCAAGATTTGAGTGGGTGTTTCTATAAATTCATGTCTACAGAAAGTAGAGGTTAAATATCAACTTTATTTTTAAGAAATGGTATTTATATGATGATAGAATTTCTAAGAAACTAATGTTTTTCTTGTTAGACAATGTGTACAATAGCTCTTGAGGTTTACATTTAAATAATTTTGGATTAAATCCGAATACTCTAAAAGTGAATCTTGACAAATTTCCTAAACACCACTTCCCCCGTGCTTGGGTAACTTAGAAATGGTTAAACAAATAGGTTCAACTTGTCAGAGAAGAATTTGTTTCTGAGTTGACACAAAACATGCGAAATTTATGCTGAAAAGGTTATGGGAGAGGGTGATATTTGCAAGATACTGAAAATAGAGATGTCATATGAATATAAAGATGATAAATATAAGGTAGGAGCTTGGAATGAGAGCAATAACCATGGTGATAAATCTGACGGCGCTGTTTTTGCCACGGTTTCAAAGGCTCCGTGTATTTATCTGAAATGGATGCATAACTCAACTCCCCTTTCCTTCTCCAGTTCTGTTTTTCTTCTCAGATTCTTCTAGGTTATAATTTCCTTTCATATTTATGTAGTGCATGTTAATGTATCTTGCTATACACACTGCAAGATACACTGACTCATTTATGTAAAGTTACCAGCTAAAGGAAGCAAACAAAACACTTTGCAAACCTAATTCTCTCCTGCTGATGCTTCCACTCTACTTAAATGAACTAAGACTACATGCAAATGTTGGGGTAGGGCTCCCTGGAGCCACCTGCCCTCCTCTCTCTTGAGTGTTTCTTATAAACCCTGCTCAATTCCCATATCCTTCGAGAAGTCACCTTATTTTTCCAAGGCTTTCTTGGCTTGAAGCACACAGTTTGTAAGGAAGGATTTTATGGTGAAATTGTGACTGTCTCCCCACTTCTCTTGCCCCTTATTGCCAATTATTATTAAATGAGGCTGCCCATTTCTGAGAGAAAATACTGAGGCAAAGTTAAGGAAGCTAAATCCACCTTTATGGAGTTCTTATCACAAGTTACTGCTACCCTTTGAAGCTTCCTTAATGCTATCTAGTGGACGTAGGCTCTGGCCATCTTATTGTGTGAGATGTAGAAGATTATGTGGGAGGTAAAAGGAGTAATAGAACCCAAACGGGCTACATAAAATGCCCAAGTTAAAGAAGCAGCTGGAATTGAGCTCATAACCACCAGTCAAAACCAAGGCAGAGGTTCAGCAACAAGATACTAAGAAGTAAGAGTCCTAAGTGCTCCAACCTATTGGAAAAACAAAGGAAGGAGCTGCATCGTGATGCAAGCCTCACATCACCCATACCTGATATGACAGAGAACTGTCTTCTGTGTGTTAGATTAATTTACCTTATTTTATGTGTATGAGTGTTCTGCCATACACACACACACACACACACACACACACACACACACACACACTACATTATCTGGGGTTCTCACTGTGGGCAGAAGAGGGCTTTGGATCCCCTGAAATTCTAATTCAGCTGGTTGTGAGCCGCCATGTGAGTGCTAGGAACCAAACCCAGGTCCTGTGCCAGAGCTACAAGTGCTCTTAACCACTGAGATATCTCCTTGAAGAGAATTCTAAGAGAGTTTGGATTTGCTTTCTATGGCTGCTACCACAAATTTCCAGAGCATGATTTTATTATCTTTAAATGGTATGTTTCTCATCTTCCAATTCTGGAGGCTAAAAGTCTGAAATGAGTGTCATCAAGCTAAAAAAATCAATGTATTGGTGGCACATGTTCCTTCTGGAAGCTGAGGCAGAGAGAGATTTTCTTTTCCAGTTATCAAAGTTTGTCTGTATTCCTTGACTTCCTCCAACTTCAAATGTGATTCACTTTCTTCCTCTTACAGAGTAAAGGGCCCCATGAACACTGGTCTCACCCAAATCAATGAGAATTATGTATACTTTAAGGCCAGCTGCTTAACAACTCAGATTCTATCTGCAGTTTTGCCATGTAGGTATTCTTATAGCTTCCAGGATTTAGGGTGGAGATGGCAGAGACTGTACCAATTTGCCTGATGTACCAGATTGTCCTTCACTGACATGGAAAGGCTAGGCCTTTAAATTTATAAATCAAGTGATTAGTAGACAGAGATCCCCAAGACATTATATCTACAGTGTAGGGAGGGTGAATCAGGGTTCCCAAGGGGTTAACAGCTGAGGGATCTTCTAATAGCATTCCTAGAAGCTGTTGCACAATCCTTTCCTGAAGGGAGAGCTAAGTAGTACATCTTCCCACAGTCTACTTCTGTGGAGGTTTGAATAGGAATGGCCCCCATAGACGCATGCGTTTGAATGCTTGAACCACAGGAAATAGCACTTCTAGGAGGTGTGGCTTATTGGAGTAGGTATGGCCTTGTTGGAGGAAGTGTGTCACTATGGAGGAGGGCTTTGAGGTGTTATATGCTCAAGCTATGCCCAGTTTGGCACACAGACTCTTTCTGCTGCCTGAGGATCAAGATACAGAACTCTCAGCTACCTCTCCAGCACCATGTCTGCTGCTCACTGCCATGCTTCCCATCTGGATGATAATGGACTGAACCTCTGAAACTGTAGGCCAGTCCCAATTAAATTTTTCCTTATATAGAGTTGTCATTGACATGATGTCTCTTCACAGCAATAAAAACCCTAACTAAGACAGCCTCTAAGACATGTAGGTCCATTTTAGTTTGAGGCAGAACTATTCCTGGAATTTATGAAGTTTTTATTTTTCTGGGGGATGTTATTTTTAACATTTTAAATAATATATTTAGTTGGTTTTTTTTTCTTTTACTCTTTTGCTCTTTACTTTTGGGGGGGAACCACCACCCAGCTCCCAAATAAATCACAAAGAATCTTATTATTTCTTATGAATGCCCAGCCTTAGTTTGGTTTGTTTCTAGCCAGCTTTTCTTAAATTATCCCATCTACTTTTTGCCTTCAGGCTTTTTATCTTTCTCTATTGTATATACCTTTCTTTACTTCTTACTCCATGGCTTGCTGTGTAGTTGTGTGGCTGGACCCTGATGTCCTTCTCCCTTCTTTTTCTCACTTCTTTATGGTGATATTTTATTTGTGCTGAAATGTGATTTTATTTGTATTTTAATAAAGTTATCTGGGTATAGTGCTATGAGCAAGCCATTAAGCACAAGTCTCGTAGTAGTAGCACATGCCTGTAATCTGATCACATGGCAGGCAGAATCCCTGTGTGTTCAAGGACACAGCCAGCATGGTTACACATGCCTTTAATCTCAGTACCAACCATAGAGACCTGGAGGTCTGTATAGACAGGCAGTGATGAAGAAGTCATGTGGTTGGGTTTACAGCCAATGAGAAGGCAAAACAGAAAGGCAATAAAAAGACAGGACACCGGAAGAAGGTCTCTCTCTCTCAGGGGAAGGACAGCAGCGAGTGGTAAAATAAGGTGGTCTTAGCTCTTGGCTTCTGCTCAATCTCTGGGCTTTTAACTCTTTATTTGGCTCTGTGTTTCTTATTTAATAAGACCATTTAGAATTACATCTACACTCCTTCCTCTCTTCCCAGACTTTTCCTCCTATTTATTCTCTCTACCTGCCAGCCTTGCCTATCTGTTCTCTACCCAGCTATCAATTGTTCAGCTCTTTATTAGACTAAAATGAATTAACAAGCCATGAACCATGTGGCAAAGTATAGATAAAAATATGGGCTAATTGCCAGGCGGTGGTGGCGCACACCTTTAATCCCAGCACTTGGGAGGCAGAGCCAGGTGGATCTCTGTGAGTTAGAGGCCAGCCTAGGCTACCAAGTGAGTCCCAGGAAAGGCGCAAAGCTACACAGAGAAACCCTGTCTCAAAAAACTATATATATATGGGCTAATTTTAACAAGCCTGAGCTATTGACTAAGCGTTTATAAATAATATTCAGCCTCTGAGTCGGTTATTGGGAAGTGGTAGGCAGGAGAGAAATATCAGACCACATATGGCACCCAATGTGAGACCAGAATTTCTATGTAAAACCTGACAAAAGCTTAACAAAGGATTTTAGACATGCAAAATTGAAGTCAAGAATGGCTTCTTGATAGCTGCATTTTTTCAGGTAGGCTCTGTTTACTGCCAGAAAACAGAGGTGTGGCTCCTTTAAGAGATGGTTTCCTGGCTCAGTGCTAACAGGCAGCTCTTTTAAAAGGTCTTGCTACCAAACACTTAAATGAAGTTTATGAACAGTGGATGCCATGCTACTTGGTGGCAGCATAGACCCAGAAACTTCCCAGAGTTGGGGCAGTAATCATGGCTCCCAGAGCTGGTGGTAAGTGTACATCTGCCATAAGATTAGCCTCTTAGAAAACTGAGAGGGAGGAGCCTGTGGTGGTATTGTGTTCCCCCAAATATTGTGCACACTAATAAACTTATCTGGGATCAGAGAACAGGACAGCCACAATATTAAACATAGAGGATAGGCAGTGGTAGCACACGCCTTTAATCCTAGCATCCCAGAGGCAGAAATCCCTCTGGATCTCTGTGAGTTCAAGGCCACATTGAAAACAGCCAGGCATGGTGGCTCACGCCTTTAATCCCAGAAAGTGAGCCTATAATCCCAGGGAGTGAAGGCAGAAACAGAAAGGTATATAATGCATGAGGACCAGAAACTAGAAGCATTTTGGCTGGTTAAGCATTCAGGCTTTCAAGAAACAGTTAGCTGAGATTCATTTGGATAAGGACTCAGAGGCTTCCAGTCTATGGAAACAGGATCAGCTGAGGAACTGTCGAGGTGAGGAAGCTGTGGCTTGTTCTGCTTCTCTGATCTTCCAGTATTCACCCCAATAACTGGCCTCAGGTTTGATTTTATTAATAAGTACCATTAAGATTCATGCTACAGGAGCCAGCCACCAATACACCATGATTTAAGTTACACAGCAGTTTTATTGCTCACACAGACCAAAAAAACGATACAGTAAGGACAAATTCAGACTAAAATATGTGTTTGAAAATATATGCAGGCTTGAGACAGAAGAGAAAGAGTATATACAGTCTTAGATTTATAAATATAGTTTTAAAATAATAAAATAAAGTACTTAAAAGGGAATAAAGTAATATAAAAAATAAGCCATATAAAGATAAAAAATACACAGAGAGTCTGGATACTGTATGTTTTTGTTATATGTAATTTTACTATGTTAAGATTAAATCCTCCCTTCTAATTAGACAAAAAGGGGGAAATGCTATGGAATGATCCTTCTGTATACTGTAAATATGTATTACTCTCATTGGTTAATAAAAAGCTGACAGGCCAGTAGCCAGACAGGAAGTACAGAAGAACAGCCAGATACAGAGGACTGTGGGAGTAAGAAGGGTGGAGTCAGGAAAGAGACCAGTCAGCCACCAAGCAAACAGGATGTGTAAAAAACAAGGTAACAAGCCATGAGCCATGTGGCGAAGTATAGATAAAAATATGGGTTAATTTAAGTGTAAGAGTTAACTAGTAATAAGCCTAAGCTATTGGCCGAGCATTTATAAATAATATTCAGCCTCTGAGTCAGTTGCTTGGGAACTGGCAGGTGAGAGAGAAACATTCAACTACAGTATTCCACAGCATAAACAAATGTATCACATCTTAAAATAATATTCCACAGAAATACGTATTTTATTTTATGTATATCTACACATATGTATATGCACTACATGCACACCTGCTCTCCAGAGAGACCAGAATAGGGAATCATATCCCCTAGAACTGGAGTAACAGATGGTTGTAAGCTGACACATGGGTTCTGGGAACCGAATTCAGGTTCTCTGTAAGAATCACAAGTGCTCTTAACCAGTGAGCCATTTCTTCAGCTCCAGGACTTTTTAAAAATGTTGAATGGTGAACCCAAGACTCATATATGTTAAGCATGTACTCTACCTAACACTATGTTATACCCCATGCCCATCTTGGAAAACCTTAAAAGAGAAGAATTATAGTTTTTAATCATTGCTTCAGATACTGGGGGCCCAAACACATTGTTTTCCTCCTACACTAATGAGTCTTGACTCACCTCACTCTCAGAGAGCTGACTCAGGCTACTTGCCAATTGGCACAATCCAGATATTCATCTCTGCAGAGGCTGAGATTGCTGCACATTCTCATCTACTCTTAGAACTGGACAAGAGGGTACCAAGAATTACCCCCATCAGTCAGCTGGGCTCCAAATATGTTCCTCCTTGACTCTATTTACTGTTGACTATAGCTCTGTTCCTCTTCATAATCAGGCTTATTTACCCAGCCAGGATGATGACTCTTCTTGACCAATGACCTATGTACATAAGGAACCTGAAGCATTCAGGAGGCATCTGTAACTCGTGCTGTATCCTTGCTGGAACATTAGAAATTTGAACATCAGGACATCTAACCCTGAGCCCAGAGCTTTAGTGATAGGAGGCAGAAGTTTATCAAATGAAAAAAGGTAAAAGTGATTACTCTGTTTCTAACTTCTGGATCACAGACCAATATAGCCTTCATTTGAGGACATTGCACAAGATAAGGCTTTTGGTTCATGGTATAGTCCATGTTCTGCAAGACAATTTATCATGTTCATCAATTATCAAGGCAGGACAGTTTTGGGATAGTTTAGTAACTAGGACTCCATTTGGCTTAGACTATACACACACCCTCCTTCTAACAATGCACTTGAAAACCTTAGACATCACCTGCATGTACTATGAACAAACATCCCTACTCTAGCAATGCACGTAGAAAGCTATTAGCAACCTAGAACTAACACACACACACACACACACACACACACACACACACACACACAATTGAATTGCATGCACATGTAATATCAAACAATGGAATATGTTTCTTCTCTCATTGATAACCATCAAAAACTCCCCTTGGTGGACAATTTCTGTTTCAAAATACATCTGGCCTAGACAGGTTTGGGGTACATATCAGTAAAACAAAGATTATAATATCACTTATTTCATAGGGGCTTGTAAATTATTCATATAAACCACATTGCATCACCAGAAAGAGCCTAGTGGAATTCATATATCATGAGTTTTATTTGAAAACTAGATCAGCTTGTATATACATTTCCAGGACTTTTATTGTTTGAGATCAGATGTCATCAAATGCTCTCTTTTGAAATGTTTTCTATTCTTTTAAATTTTAACATTTGTGGGGGTTTTGCCCACAGGTATGGCAGTGTACCATGTGCATGCTGTGCCCTTAGAGGCCAGAAGAGGGTGCTTCCTGGAACTGGAGTACTGTGGCTTGAATGAAATGTCCCCATAGTCTTGAGCATTTAAACACCCCACCCCCAATAAGTAGCACTGTGTGGGTAAGTTTAGGAGGTGTGGTCTTGCTAGAGAAAGTGTGTCATTATGGATAGGTTTTGAGGTTTCAAAGCCTAGCACCATTCCCAGTGTTTTCTGTCTGCTTCATCTTTGCAGAAGAAGATGTGAGCCCTCAGCTTCCTGCTCCTACCATCATGCCTTTACTCTGCTATCATGGACTGACTCTAACTCTTTGAAACTGTAAGCCCAAATAAAGTCTTTCGCCTATAAATTTTCTTACTCATGGTGTTTTATCACATTAATAGAACAATAATGTTGTTCTATTAATATATGAATGGAGTTACAAATAAATGAATGGAGTTACAGATGACTGTTAGCCATCATGTGAGTGCTGAGAACCAAAGCCAGGTCCTCTGCAAGAGCAACAAGTGCTTTGAAAATTGCTCATGTGTCTCTCCACACTGATGGTGTAGGAAAGTGGTTTCTTCTTCAGTAGCAAACACCACAGGTGATATGTGGAGTGGGCTGAATGTACATGGCTATACATAATCGCTACTTTCTTAGTACTCCTCATGATAACTGGCTTTCCAGCCCTCTCCACCTCCACTCTGGTGTGTTGGGCTATCTGCGAACTACTGGCAGATATTTTATGTTAGTTGAATTGAAGTCATCTCTAGCTAAATATTATGTCTTATGTGGTGGTTTGAAAGAAACTGCTCCCCGCAAAAGGAGTGGCACTATTAGGAGTTGTGTTTTTGTTGGAGTAGGTGTGGCCTTGTTGGACGAAGTGTGTCACTGTGAGGGGTGGGCTTCGAGGTTTCCTTTGCTCAAGCTTCGCTCAATGTGACACTCAGATCACTTCCTATTGCTTGCAAGTCAAGATGTAAGCCACTCTGCTACTTCTCCGGCACCATGTCTGCCTGCACACCACCATGTTGCACCATGATGATAATGGATTAAACCTCCGAAATGTAGCAAGCCAGCTAAATCAAATGTTTTCCTTTATAAGAGTTGCAGTGGTCATGGTGTCTCTTCACAGCAATAGAAACCCTTATGAAGAGCAAAAGCTAGCTTTCTACTACCACCTTGTGGCAGATCTTTGAATGCCTATATTTAGGTTACTACAAAGATAGAAGAGTTGGTAAATATTCATACAAAGCAGCAGCATATACATGTTGATGTGTTCATCATTATATATACATCAAATGAGTTAGAGGTGACTTTACAGTTACTTAGGCCTTGGGCAATGAGAAAATTAGCATCACATTTAAGTAGGGCAGGGCTTAATCTCTCTGTAATTAATTTAAGCTGAGATTATTTCAGGGTCCTTCAGCTCACACTTAGATTTGCTTCTAACTTCTAGTGGAGTTATTACCTATCAAGGCATTAGATGGTGCATTTCTGATCCTTTGCTGTCTATGTAGGCCGGTGCTAAGTCACTCATTGCTTATTTCCAACTACAAGATTCCTTCAGGCCCTGGTATCTGCCTTTGCCAAGTCTAGACCCCTCTACTGATGTTTATCACAATGAGTCCCATTTGCCTACACATATTCATCCCATCAATATTCTTTACTGGGGGGAGGGGCTCACTCCAGGGATCTACTAAGGAGAACATCTGTTTTAGTCCATTTTCTATTCATAATACAAGACTGAAAGACTGGGTCTATTATAAAGAAAAGAGGTTTCTTTTGGCTCAGAGTTGTGGGGTAGGGCTAAGGGGCCAAATTTCATAGGGTACTGTAGATGACCGAGTCCATGGGCAATGCATAGAATCACAGGGCAAGATACAGGGAGTCTGCCCCTCCCTGCCTGTGGCAGGTGGGAGAAGTAACCCTGAGATCATAGAGTAGGAGAGCTGTCCCTGCTCCTCACCAGCTACAGCACTGGGGAAAGTGGTCCCTCTACCTTGCCTGGGTAACACAGTAGAGCTGGCCCTGTGGTGTAAGTGTGGGAGTGTCCACCCTAAGGGCTTGAAAGCAGGAGAACCGGCCCCACCCCTTGTTCATTGCTGCAAGGAGTGAACTGGGGGGTGGGGGTGGGTGGGGGTAGGGATGGAGGAACTGTTGGGAGTGGGGGTGGGGCATGCGGTGGTGGATGGGACTGGCAGGCTAACCAACCCTGTAGCTACCCAGGCCCAGAACCTGGGATGTGAGTTGGTCCACCCCATCTATGACCTGTGGGAGCATGGGAAGGGGCCTGGTCCTGCAGGCCCAAAGCTGCAGGATCTCCATGATACAGGGCAACAACAGGATATCCAAGAGGAATCCCAGTGAGGGTCCCCATATCAATAATGTAGCAAAAACCAGAACCTTGAACCAGACCAAGGACTCCTTACAATGAACACTTGCAAGTAAAGATATATGGACAGAGGAGTTTACTGTGTGACTCACTGTGTCACACTGCAGCTTCCATTATGAGATTTTTCCTTTTATCCCTTTTTCTTTCCGTTTCTCTCTTAAATTTTATTTATTTTGTGGGGGAGTTGTAAGGTCAGAGGGAGGATACGAAGGGATGGGGAAATGAACAGGATCAGGAGGCACGATGTGAAAGACACAAACAACAAAGAATAAATACAGAGAAAGTTAAAAAAAAGAAAGAAACAAGGAGTCCACATGTATGCTTAAACCTCCCCCTGCCTTATTTTGGTCAGAATGAAACAATGTCCCCCATAGGCTCACATATTTGAAAACTTGTTCCCTGGGTGGTAGCAGTGTTTGGGAAGTTATAAAACCTTTAGGAGCATTGCTGGAGGAAGTGTGTCACTGGGGGCAGCCTTTGAGGGTTTATAGCATTGTCCCCACTTCCTGCTCCATTTCTCTCTTTCTCTGTCTCTCTGCTTCCTATATATGGCGGAGATGTAATCTCCCATTTTCCTGCTCCTGCCATTATGGCTATCTAGCCCTGTAGAACTACAAGCCAAAACAAACTCTCCCTCAAGTTGCTTTTGGTTATGGTACTTTTATCTCAGCAATAGGTAAGTAAAATAACTAATATATGTCCACTCCCCCACCCTTATAAAGTCATCAGTATTCAACCCTGGCCTCTCTCTTGTGACCTTATCTAACCCTACAGTTTCTATCATCTTAATACCTCATAATGAAAATGAAACTTCATCATGAGTGTTGGGGTGACAACACGTATCCAAACTGCAACAGCACCTCGTCCTCATTAGCTTCTACATTGGTTTTTGGCCTCCCAAGGCCTCCAAAAATTTGTTGTTGTTGCTTTTCCTAATGGGACTGTAGATCAGGATCCTTTTTAGTAACTCACTTGCCGACTAGAATGTGACTTTTCTCTTTCAGATTTTAGGGAGCCAAAACCAACCTAAGACAACAACCCTTGAAATAAGACCCCAAATGACCCACCTACACAAGACGGGGTTGGAGGGATAGCAAATGTGGGTGGTAAGGGACAAAGTGTGGAAGACAATATCTGTAACAGCAATAACTAACAACGCAGGTTGTTCTATCTTAAGAGTCTTCCACTCTACCAGGACAATTCCAGAGACAAAGAGAACCATATAGAGTACTTTCCAGAACTCTCTGCTGTTGCACGCTGGCATGCCATGAGTTGTTTGTAAGCATGTCAAAGTGTTGATACCACCAGTGCTTGAGCAGCTGGGTACAAACTGGAGCTGTTCCAGTCAGTTTTCTTGGCCTAGTTGCTTCTGGATGAGATAACCCTTATCCATGTCTCTCCATAATAGCCAGAACACACCTATTATTATTTTTTAAATAAAAGGTTTCATGAAGTCTAGTCTGGCCTCAAACTCTTTATGTAGTTGAAGCTGGTCTTGAACTCCTTATTCTCCTGTCTTTACCTACCAAGTGCTGGGATTACAGGCATATGTCACTGCCCAGAGCAGAATGAGTTCACTTTTTATTTTTTTATTTTTATTTTTTATTTTTTTTGGTTTCTCCAGACAGGGTTTCTCTGTGTAGCTTTGCGCCTTTCCTGGAACTCACTTGGTAGCCTAGGCTGGCCTCGAACTCACAGAGATCCACCTGGCTCTGCCTCCCAAGTGCTGGGATTACAAGGTGTGCGCCACCACTGCCTGGCCACTTTTTATTTCTTAACTACTGTTGTGTAACAAACCAAACCTAAACTTATTGCTCAGCGTAATATGCATTTTATTTGTCCATGTAGTCTGTGAGCAAAAAACTTGGCATGTGTGGCCAGGAGAGCATTTTGATCCTACTTTGAGTTATATATGTGGCTGTATTGCCCCTCTCCCTTCTCTGCAACTTTTTGGAGGCTGTATTTTTCTAATATGTTGTCTTCCACATATCTAGCCATTGGTCCTGACTAATGATATGACCATAAGCCTTGGCACACTAGCCTCAGCTCCTCTATAGGGTGAAAGCAGAATGCTTCATGATAGAGGAGGGTAAATATGAATTCATAAGTGTTATTTGAACCTCTGTTCATTGCTGTCATCATGGTGAAAGGTAAGTCCACAGCTGAAAGAGAGAGTCAGTGTAAGTACATAAAGATATGAGTATAAGGAAGTGTGATTCCTCAGGACCAATTCATGCAACAAACTACAGAGTGTTATAAACAAACACTCCCAACAACTTCAGTGGCTCCTACAGTCAAGGATTATTTCAGATCAAACTAGGTTGCTAAGGGGACTATCACAATCGTCATGGAAAGCGGTGTCTCTATTGCTGTCTAAGAACTTTCAGCTGACCAGGAAAAGCAGAAAATGGAAGAATGATGGAAAGACAGCCCAGAAGTGGTATCGTTGCTTCCAGCAACATTCCAATGGGCAGCACTTAGCCATGTGACTTACAGCTAACTGCAAGGGAGATGGGATTACTAAAATGTCCAAAAGACATTTGTTGTGGTGAGCATTGCAATTTGTTGACATGATTAACAATGCCAAAGGAAAATTAAACCCAAACCAAACCCAAAACCAATTGTTTTGGACTCAGTTCTTGCACCAGAATCCAACAAAGCAGAAAGAAAGGCCAAATAAAGTTAGACGCCACCAAACTGAAACTAGGCTGCTCTCTGGTTTTCTGAGAAGTCTTGAGAGGGAGAGGGGAAAGGTCAAAGAAGGAAGAGAGGGAGAGGTGGGGGAGTAGGAAGGAGAAGAGAAAGCAGAGGTGGGAAGGGAGTGAGCCGGTCAGCAAATTTCCCAGGTAGGACAGTTTCAGTTGGCCTGGGAAAATTTTCTCTAATCTTTCCCCTAAACCAATCAGGCAATAAAGGAAACAGAAGAAAAGGAAACACCAGAAGCGAGGCGTGTCTACAGTCCCCGCAATCAATCAGGAGGTTAAGACAGAGGATTGTGAGTTTGAGGCTAGCCTGCTCTATGTAAGACCCTGTTTCAACAGAATAAATAACAACAAAAATAAGCTGAAGTGGCCTCGTGTGAATCAGTCACTTTTCCATTGTTGAGTCCCTCTTTTTCTGCCTCCAGGCAAGTAATTTTTAAATGACCAATCTATTTCTGCTTTCTTCTGTTCTTTAGTTTCCACAGAGCTGACAGCCTCTATTTAATGAACCACGCTTTGGCCTGATTCTAGAATCATAAAGAGAATTAGAATCTTGAAACAAAATTGTTATAACCTATTCTTCTTGCCCCACATAGACCCACCTCTCCCCTGACTGAGAAATCCAAAGTTCTTAGTCACTGCAACCAGGATCTGTCTTTGAGTCACGGTCCGCTAATCAGGTCCAAATGTCATACCTCGTGGTCAGGTAAGTTACGTAATGTGTAAATATGTACAGTGCACGTCTCCACCCACATGCTGTACGCAAAATGATAAGTACAGCTAGAATACTTGTATTAAAATTTTCGATTTAAAAAGGGGAGGATCTTAAGACACAGTACTCAGTGGTCCGTGACTTTCTGCAACACTCCTGTGCATACAGGCAAGAGGCCTTTTCCTGTGGTGTGATGGTTGATCTTGGCCATCAACTTGGAGATTTTTTAAATCACCTAGGAGACAAACTTCTGGGTATATCTGCGAAGGCATTTCCAGAGAGATTTAACGGAGGTGGAAGACTCCCCCGGATATGGGCAGCACCACCATGGGCTTCAGCCCTAGACTAATACAGAAGGAGAACGTGAGTCTAGTGTGGCACTCATCTCTCTCCTTCCTGAGTGTGGATGCGAATGTGACCAGCTGCTGTCACAACAGCAGAGCTGGTCTCACCACTATGGCTCCCTCTGGCACGATGGGCTGTCCCCTCAAACTTTGAGCTGAGATACACTCTTACTTCCTTAAATGGCTTTTGCCATTAATTTTTATCACAGCCATGAGAAAAGCAGTACAGTGATTTGCTCCTGGGTGGGGCTGCTGTTATAGTAACCATGATCATTCAGTTCTTAGGCCTTTGAACGGAGGAGTGCGGAAAGTGTGGAGCTTTAGGCTAGAGAAGTCCTCGAATGCTGCAAACAGAGCTTAATGGGTCAAGCTGGTAGGAGCCCAGGAACCAGAATGCTAAGAGAAATGTGCACAGCAGAGGCCTGACGCCTGAGGAGAGCAAGGATTTGATCAAGACTGGCCGAAAGACCATTTGCATTACATTCTGGCAAAGAATCTGGCTTCATATTGCCCACGTCATAAGAAATTGAGTGAGACTGAATTAAAAAAAGCAATGGACCAATTTGTTTGGAGGAGGAAATTTAATGCTAGGACAGCATTTAGGCTGTGGTACAGTTATTGCTTACTGCTCTTATCTAGATTTACAGCATGTATGAGAGAGCGAGACGGAACAAAAAGAAATGAGAGATGTAAAGTTTGGTGAGGAAAGGCGTGTAAGCCAGTTTGAAGTTGCAAATAAGGTAGGTGGGGAGAAAACAGCTGTAATTGTTACAGGACTACACCTTTAAAGAGAAACTTAGCATGTTATACTGGGATATAAAAAAAAAGATGTCCTTAGGGCAAGATTCCATCCATCAAACGATCCAGTCTGTGAAAATGCAGGCTCACCATAGAGAACTTAAACTTGGGGTGACTCTGAAGGGATCTCTGGTCAAATTCCATATAGACGTACAGGGTTATCATGGGCTTTTCTTTGTTGGTGAAGGAGAGAATTGTTCTCTGTGCTATATTTTCTGATTTTTCAAAACAAAGTTTGTAATATAGCTTCTGGAAATTAGCTTAGTCTACCATCAAAGCTAGCTACTCGTTTTGGATGGGGACAGATTTATTATCGGCCTGCCTCTCCTTGTCTAAAGCTGTTTCTACCAGTCAATCAAAGAAACAGGTATCTCAAGGACAACAGTGACTATTTTCTGAGAGCAGAGATTCCATTTCTAACTCCAGATTAAAAAAATACTGCGTGGGCTGATGGGACAAACAAAGTAACATCAGTGTTCCTAGGAGAGGAGGACTTTAGGCAAGAGCAAATAAAATACTTTCAAACGTTGCAAATGATACACAAGATTGGAAAGCATGTCCATGTAAGGGACAGAATCCTATTTTAAATTACGGTACAGAGGCTTCCTTGTGAAATTCTCAATGGGAGAGTGCCATCAAAGCAAAGCAAAACCAAACAGAACCAACATCTTAAGTGCGTCTGAACAAAATGAGGGCGAACGTGTTGGCACAGGCTGTATCATTGAGGGTTTTGAGGGTTACAGAGAGAAATTGATGGTTTGTTCTAGCTGTGGTGGAGAGCAACTCACGTTACTACTCTCTGCCTCTTTTTTTTTTTTTTTTCCGAGACAGGGTTTCTCTTTGTAGCTTTGCTTCTTTCCTGGAACTCACTCTGTAGACCGGGCTGGCCTCGAACTCACAGAGATCCACCTGCCTCTGCCTCCCGAGTGCTGGGCGGTGGTAGCGCACGCCTTTACTCTCTGCCTCTTATTTTGAAAAGTGGAAAATGGAACTTTGGTTGTTCTCTGGAGAACAGCCATAGTAATACGAGCGTGAAAGCAATTTAGATCATTGCTGTTTGAGCCAATGAGAGTGCGCATAATCTCCCCAACTCTTGAGAAGGTCCTGTCTCTACATTAATCTTACCACAAAAACATTGCTGTTCTCCTTGCTATGGCGTTCTGCCTCCACGACGGGCTGTTCCTTCCAAGTGTGAGCGCTTTAATAACTACCACGTAACCATTTTTTTTTTCCCCTCTTGGGGGCTGTCACTCCCATTTAGCGTTGCCAGGTAAAACACAGTTCAATCTTTATTTCAGATAACCAACTTTTCATGTGTCTCAGAATGAAAGATAACTAAGACGTTATTCGTTATCCAACACTAAACCCATTGGTAAGTATTCAGTGTACTTACACGGCTCCCACTAGACCATGAACCCCAGAGAGGCGGGAAAACCCTTGTTGCCAATGCCATCGCGAGGCAAGAAGCCCGCCCTGATGTGTCCTCCGATTACACGACACTGTCTGAGAACCAAAGCCTCAGGGGCGCGAGGACCGCATCACCCGGCCGGGAACCGCGTTCCTTAACCCAGCAAGGGCTTAGCCAGCGTCCCGGCGTCCTGGGGCGGGGGGGGGGGGGGGGGGGGGGGGAGTCACGGGCGTCGCGCCCCGGTGACGTCATCGCGCGCGCGCCCGCCCGCCCGCCAGCCCGCGGCTTCCCTGAGCCAGCAGCGGTGCCGGCGCGCTTTCGCTTCCCGTCGCCGCTTGTGAGTGGCGCTCTCCGGCTCCTCGGCCGCGGTGCTGCCTGCCGGGCGGTCGGTCGGCCGGCCGGCGGGCCGTGGTTCCCACAGGCTCTTCTCGGTCCCTTGTCACTGCTCGCTGGCAGCAGGCCTGGCCGCTCCCACGCGGAGCGAGCTTCTCCTCAGGGCCATGTCCAGGCCGAGCAGCGTCTCGCCGCGTCCTCCGGCTCCTGGCGGAGGCGGCACCGGAGGCGGCGGCGGCGGCGGCGGCGGGGGCGGAGGCGGAGGCAGTGGCGGCGGCGGCGTCCCGGCTTCGTGTGGCCCTGGAGGCGGTGGACGGGCCAAGGGGCTCAAAGACATTCGCATCGACGAGGAGGTGAAGATCGCCGTCAACATCGCCCTGGAGCGCTTCCGATACGGGGACCAGCGAGGTGAGGCTCCTGCCGGGGGCGTGGGGGGACCTTGCCGGCTGACACCCGCCCCCCGGGCCCGCCCGCCCCCACCACCCCCACCCCCACCCCCACCCCCGGGTCGCGTGACTGTCGGTCGTGGAGTGGGGTGCCGTGTGGGTCGGGGGTGGTGGTGGTGGTGGTGGTGGAGCAGGGGCCGGACTTCAGAAGGTGAAGAGGGGAGGTTGCTGCCAGGTGCGACTTTTTTCCTTCTCCTGGGGACTTTTCTGCAGCCCTAGGCTGCTGTCCACATTATTTTTTAAGGAGTTGGTAAGCCGCTGCCATCATCGTCAAAATCTTCAAAGAAGCGGAAGGAAAGGGAATACATAAGTAAAAATACTGACTGACTCTATATATGGCTTTTTTTTTTTTTAAATTGTAGAAGTATCTTATCAAACACAAATTGAACTCGTTTTGGCATGCCAAGCGGCGTGGTGTTTCACACCTCATCAGCCTAGAGACCTGTTTGTTTGCCACGGTCCTCATAATACAGTACTGGAAAGACCCGTAGTGTCTGCCTGGCTCATTCCGATTTGCTGTTTAATAGGAGACCCCTTGCTGATGAGGCTTAACGGTTTAAAAGTGTAAACGAAATTATTTTGAACATATATTTGACAGAGGCAGCGCCTTCGCAAAATGTCACAACAAATCCAGGCTGAAAATAGTGAATATTAAATGGCTATACAATTTTAAGAACAAGGATGTAAGAGTTTCAGTTTGGAATTCATCATGCTTGAGTATACCTTATTATTGAAGGAAATACAATTTTGTCAAGTAAAACAGGAATAAGTTAAAATAGTAAGATATGTCCATAATTATTATGACAATTCAAGATTTCAGCGTAGACGAATACTCTTTGGTGAATTTCAGAGTCCTTTGTCATATTTATATGTAGCTTAAAAATTAACATCAGAACTCTGGGCTGGAGAGATTGGCTCCGTAGTTAAGAGCACTGGCTCGTGCAGAGGACCCAGGTTTGATTTCCAGCACCCTCACGGTGGCTCAAAACCATCCATAACTCAGTTCTAGGGGATCTGATGCCTCTTCTGACCTGTGGGCACTGTACACATATGGTGCACATACATATACTCAGACACACACACACACACACACACACACACACACACACACCGTTAAATAAATATTAAAAATTAGTGTCAGAATCCTATTAAACATAAGTTACTGAATTAATATACTTTCACCTGAATGTATAATTTGATTGTATACTTACATTTATTTTTCATATTTGATACCTATAATTGTCTATAAGTGGAATCTTTTTTCCTGTGTAGAAATGGAATTTCCTTCTTCTTTAACCAGTACGGAAAGAGCCTTTATCCACCGACTGAGTCAGTCCCTTGGTTTAGTTTCTAAAAGTAAAGGGTAAGTTTATAGTTTTTCTTAATTTTTATGAAGTTATTTCCTACAAAAAGGGATAAATGTGTCTGTCTACATTTTAATTATTATTTCTGTTTTAACTTCCACATTCTTAATTATAGTATATGTAGATAGTTCATTTAAGTCTGTACCAAGGTCATCTTTTCTCCCTCCAATCTGCCTTACCTCTCAGGTGCAAAAAATAAGTGAGGGCCAGGGAGGTGGCTCCTGTGGTGAAAGCAGCTTCTGCTCTGTAAGCCTGACAGCCTGAATTCCATCCTCAGAACCCACCTTGAAAAAAGAAAGGAAAGGAAAGCTGACTCTGCTTACCGTGATGACTGTATACCCTCATGGTGAAATGGGGGCAAGAGAATGCAGACTGGGCCAGAAGTTTGCACAGTGGTAGAAATAACAAGTGGGAACCAACCTCAACTAGGTGAAAGGAGAGAATGAACTCCAAATGGTTGTGTAGTGACCTCCATGTGAACCCCTGAATTTGTATATACTCATAAAATAAGTTTAAAAAAATTAAAAAGTGAATATAGCTTTTGTTGTTCATCTTAGGTGCTTTATCACTAGACTAGTAAATGGCAGATTACTGAGAAAAATAAACAAGTTTATTATCTTTTATCTATTTATCTTTCTCTCCATTTATTTATTTATTCATTTATTTTGAGACAGAGTTTCTCCTTGTAGCCCTGGCTGTCCTGGGACTCACTCTGTAGATCAGGCTGGTGTCAAACACAGATCTGTCTTTGCCTCCCAAGTGTTGGGATTAAAGGTGTGAGAAAGGGATGAATTTAGTAAAAGCTGCATTTCACATATGCAGAGAGAACTTCATGAAGACATGACAAAGGAAAAGTTCTTGAACTAAAAGTTGCAAATTATGGGATGGGAACTTAGGATCTAACTGTGAGAAGACAGAGGTTTTATTTTATTTATTTATTTATTTATTTTTTAAGCAAGTTTTGTTATGTGGGCTTCTCTGGTCTCTTTCTATGTTAAGTCTAGAGTAGTGTCTGCAATTGAGTTATGTTGGTGTTTCTGGTAATGAGTGTTGAGTGACAGATTTTTCCTGGGGTGATGTAACACACACACATGTATTCACTCAGAAAAAGAATCTAGGACAGACTAAAGATTGCACTGAAGTCCAGCTTGGTGAGCCAGTGACATTTTTTTTTCTCTTTTAAGAGTTATTTATTTTTATTTTATGGTTATGGGTGTTTTGTCTGTCTGTCTATCTGTGCACCCTGTGCGTGTAGTATCTGCAGAGGGCAGAGAGGGTGCTGGATCCTTTGGAGCTGGAGTTACAGGTGGTTCTGAAGCACCAGATAGGAACTGAATCCCAGTCCTCTGCAAGAGCAACAAATGCTCTTAACCGTGGAGCCATCTCTCCAGCCTTTTTGGCTTTAATTTTGAACTGCACAGTATAATGTGATTCTTTCTTATGTGTGTACATTAGGGATATCAGCATAATTAGCACATCTGTTGCCTCACATAACTATTACTTCTTTATGATGAGAACATTTAGGATCCTCTTGTAGCTATTTAAAGATGTATACCTTATTGCTAACTACTTAACTACTGAGTAGTTGGTATTGAACAACAGAACACCAGGCTTACTTTTCCTATCTAAGTAATTTTTTGCATATTGATGAATGTCTTCTCTTCCCTCCTCCCATAACATTGACTTTTAATTTAATTAAATTATATTGTATGTGTGTTCATATTCGAGTGTACATACCGTGACTTGTGAATGTGGAGGTCAGAGGCCAACTTTCAGGAGTCCATTTTCAGGTCTTTCCTTCTACTATAGGATCCTGGGATCGAATTCAGGTTGTCAGACTTGGACAACATGGCTGCGTTTTACTCACTGAGGCATCTTGCTAGTCCTCAACACTTACTTTATGTTTAATAATTGCAGGTGGGATTATATCTTATTTAAAAACTTACTCAGGAAATTCACTTATCTAGCAGCACTCTACCTGTACAGCTAGTTTCTAATTTTGTTTGGGAAAGGGGATGTCTGTTTTTGGAATAGATACATGATGAGGGGTCTCAGTGTTTTAGTTTTCATATTTATATAAATTGCTACTTCATATTTTCATTCCCACAAAGATGATGTGAATATTTTCCCCCAAATATCATGTAGTGTCATTGTCTTTGTGGTGCCTAGTGTATAGGGACAAATGGTAACTGTCAGGGATAAAATCTTTATCAAGTTGTCATCTTTCCGTTATATTGCTGAAACTCAATTTTCAGTGGCAATTTAAACTTGTACCTGCTTAATTTGAATAATTTTTGCACACAGAGGTAGCCTGTGTTAGGAAGTTTCAGTTTGATCCATCAGTTTGGCTGTGGGGTTCAGGAAAGAGTAGTATATTTTACTCAATTTTGTAATCACAGTTTATACCATAGTATCTGGTATATATTTATGAATTATGAGTAATTTCAGAGAAAAAAATTAGTTAAAGGTGAAACATAACAAGCCTTCCCAAGATAATTTTTAAAGAGGATGAAAATGTCTTGATATCACAGAAATGTTAGAGATATTTTTATTAACCAGCAACAGTGTTAGAGAACTAAAATGATGTACTTTTGGTCAGATAGTTAATTAATTGAATGAACATTAGCCTGCAGACTTCTTCTCTCAGGTAACCTAAGCTGGTCTTGAACTCCGTGATTATCAGTCTTTTTCCTCCCAAGTGCTGGGACCTCAGGTGTCTTACCACACCCAGCTAATCTGGACTATTCTGAGAGTAGACAACAGAATTGAGAACTTACCGTTCATTATGGTGCTCAATAAGGAAATACAGAAATTTAAATGTTGGTAAAGTAAGAGCTGCACTTAGAAGACACAGCTAAAAGTACAGTTTAATGTTCTTTACATTTATATAAACATTTATGCATGTGAAAGCATAAGCATGCACAGTGCTACAGCATACATGATCAGGTGAAAACATACAGAGTTGGTTCTCCTGTGGA
This sequence comes from Onychomys torridus, assembly GCF_903995425.1. Lineage (NCBI taxonomy): Eukaryota > Metazoa > Chordata > Mammalia > Rodentia > Cricetidae > Onychomys > Onychomys torridus. Next base: position 33,948,651 of record NC_050455.1, read on the forward strand.
TTCCCAGGGTTGAACTCAGGTGTCAGGGTTGACATCGAGTCTGTCCCCAGTTTAGTGTTCTTATGGAGAAGATATTGTTGACAGGATTTAAATGTAATGAAAATGGGGAAAATTATAAAGTAATGTCATTTCACCATATTGTGGTTCTGTTGCTCATTTTTATATGATAGTTATAACTGCAAATGAAAATACTGTTTGAAATATTTGGGTGACTTTAAGAAGTGATTGTTTTTCTTATTGTAATAGCTTTTGCTTATTTAAAGCCTGCTCTGTGACAGGTGCTATAATTTACAGCTATCATAATCATATGAATAGTCCTTAAAGTAGGTATTGTTATCTTGGGCTTAGAGCCAGGAACTTGAGCTGTTACAGAGTTGAAGATTATAAGTTTTGGGGAAAATCTTTTCAGTTATAAAGTATGTGCTTGAAGTAATTATTGGCAATGCTGTGTTATGCAGTTTGGTTCAGCTATTAAAAGTGGTTCTTTTAACAAGCACTCCTGGAATAAAACACATTCTCAAAGCATGCTGTGGGATGTGCTAACATGAACAGTCAGCCACCACCTTTTCAGTATCATTTAGGATCTTTTGTTCAGATTTCCCAGTTTGTATTAACTGGTTACGGTTTATCTACCATAGAGTCTGCTAAATTCAAATTTTAACATTTTTGGATAAATTGGGCTTTTTCCTTTGTTATTGTTTATTTAAAATTGGATTTGTAGCATTTTGATAGGTTAATTGAAGATACTTGTGGTTGCTTAATTTATCTTTGTTGTTTTTTGGGGGGACTTCTAATATCTCAAAGAATTTTTACTTTTTCATTGTTTTGTTTGAGATTTATTTTCTGAGTAGGCATATGTCATATGTGAACAAGCTGATTTCTATTAATATATATAGTAAATAAATGGTTTCTATTAATATTCAGAAAGGGGGCAAATAGATACCTCACTGTGAAGAAGAAAGATGGATCAGAGACAGCTCATGCAATGATGACCTGTAATTTGACTCATAATACAAAACATGCTGTTAGGAGCCTAATTCAGAGATTTCCTGTCACCAATAAAGAGCGTACTGAACTTCTGCCTAAAACAGAAAGAGGAAATGTGTTTGCAGTTGAAGCTGGTATGTATTTTCTGGGGACTGTCCTTATTTACCGTATTATTTGATGATTATTTTTTTTTCCACCTCAAATTTATTTTTTAGAACTAATATGGTGCAAGTTTTTTCAGTTTTAATAAATGTATTAGAGATGATTAAGAATTATGAAAATTTTGGAATAAAATAAAGTATTAAGGCATATCATGCAATTGAACCAACATTTTTAGAGATTGTTGTAATAGCTACCGTTCATTGAATAATTACCATGCCCTTGGTGGTATCCTCACTCCTTCTAGCCTCACAATAGCAACTGAGCATGGTGAAGCTGGAGCTCAGAAGGGTGAAGTGATTCCTTTATGGTTCTCAGCTGGCTAGTAACACTGCTGAGATTTCACACCAAAGGGCCTGGACTTTTCTCTATCACTGCCTTGATGTGTTAATGAGTAAGATTTTAAACTGGGGCTTTAGCTTCTGCTAAGGGCTGGGGAAGAATCTTCAGTATGTTAAATTATTCAAAGACAGTTGGTATATAGATTATAAAGTGAAGTCATAATTTTATTTGGAAAAAAATTGTTTTCAAGGTGAGAAAATTATCTAACTGCCTAGGGTAGACTTTGCATACTTACTATTTTCTAAGGAGTAGGTCTGCAGCTCATAGAACACACATGATCCCAGATCATCAAAGAACTTGTTTTATTTATTTTTAAAGTTTTGATTGTTTTGACATGCTGTGGGGCAAGCACACTACCATTAAGTTATATAACCTGAACCCTAAAGAAAGTATCTTAAGTGTGGATACACAGAAGTAGTTTGAGCTATTTGGAGGGTACATTCTTTATTATACTGCTTATAGAACCTTGGATTTATAATTATTATCCTGTGGATCATTTAATTTTATATATATATATATATGTATATATGTATATATATATATATATATATCATTTTAAACATGTGGACTATTTTCCTTTTTTGTAATGTTACCTTATCTCTAACAGGTTTTATAATGTACATTATTTCCTGCTTAAAACTTTAATTTTCTTCGACGTTACTCAGAAACTTACGATAAACCTCAAAATAATTTGTGTGATTAAGATTATGTTTTAGTTTAGTGATTATGGAATAATTAATTTTTATTGGCTTTTAATTGTTATGCATTGGAAACATTTTTGAAAAAGACTTAATGTGTAATTGATGCCAAACTTGTAGCCTACAAAATGACACATACAGAGGTCAGTAGTTGAGGCACTGGGTAGAGAAGAAACATCCAAAAGAAGTGCATGAAGTTATGTAGCTTCGCTGTCAATGTGTCCTTTCTGTGTAGATTATAAACTTTCTGTTTATTTATTCATTTTTGAAGAAAACCGAGAAATGAGCAAGACAAGTGGACGACTCAACAATGGCATACCTCAAGTCCCTGTGAAAAGGGGAGAATCGGAATTTGATTCATTTAGGCAATCTTTACCAGTTTTTGAGAAACAAGAAGAAATTGTTAAAATAATAAAGGAAAATAAAGTAGTTTTGATTGTAGGAGAAACTGGGTCTGGAAAGACCACACAGGTTTGTCTTGTCTTTTTTGTATATAGAAGAAAATATAATTTATTCCATTTTATAGTTTCATGTCAAACTTATACTGTGTGTTTGACAACAAATCTGATTATTCTTTCAATAGTTATTTCATATACAAATTGATACTGAGTACATACTGAGAATCTATAGGAAGGAAATCTTTTAAATTACTACTTTTTATTTATTTATTTAAGTTAATTAATTTATTTTTGAGACAGGGTCTGTGTAGCCTGGCTGTCCGTGGAACTCATTATCTAGACCAGGCTGGCCTTGAACTCACTGAGATCTGTCTCTACCTCCCTAGTGCTGGGATTAAAGAGTGTGCTACTACATTCTGCCTTCTTATTTTTAAACTAATGCATTTAGTCTTGAAAGGAGAGGACCTAGGTCTGGAGTTCAAATTCCTGTTATTTTATCTATTAGATGTGAAGACTTCATCTGGCTTTGTAAACATTGTGAGCCTGTTTTCATTTATAAAGTGGGACTGATAATTAGTTCATTTTAGAGCAAGGTTTAGAGTAATGTCTACAAAATACCACATAATACTAACTAGCACCTAGTGGTAAGATTTACTTTAATGCTAAGATTTCTGATGTTTCTGTTCTGTGAACCACAAAGCTAGACAGAGTTTAAAGAAGTCTATTAACCAGTTTCTGGAACTAAGATACTTTTTGAACATTTCTTCTTATTTATGTTCATAATGTAAATGAAATGGAGACTATTTTGTAGAAAGTGAAAGAATTTTTTCCATTATTATGAGAATTTCATGCATGCATATAATGCATTTTCATCAAATCTATCTTTTCTCCCCTTCAATTTCTTCCCTGTCCCTTGCCATGATTTCTTCCCAACTTCATGTACTCTTAAAAAACACACTCAGTTTACTTAGTATGCCTCTCAGGGGCCGCATCCCTGAGGAAAACTGACTTTCCCTTCATCAATAGCCATCAGTTGCTGAGAGTTACTCAGTGAGTGGTGGAACTTCATGAGCCCTTCTCTTATCCATGCTGGGATTTTGACTGGCTTGATCTTGCGCAGATCCTGTGCAAACAGTCACAGCTACTGTGAGTTCATGTGTACAGTGGCACTGACATGTTTAGCAAATACTGTTTTGCTATAGATATCTACTGCCTGTAGCTCCTACTGTCTTTCTGTTCTGTTTATGGTGCCTGAGCCTAGAGGGAAGGGGTGTGCTATTGCTGTTCCATTTAGAGCTGAGCACTCCCCAGTCTCTTATTCTCTGCACATTGGCCAGTTGTAGGTCTCTATTTGTCACCCTCTACTGTGTAAATAAACTTCTTACTGATCTATGAATGTAAAGATAAGAACAGGGAATATATCTATTTAACGGAATAGTACTATTCTGTTTTATTCCCCAGGGTCTGTGACCTAGCCAGCTTCAGGGTTTTGACCTAGTTAACAGTACCAGGTATAAATTCAGTATGTACTGTCTTCAGCAGTAGGCTCCTGCCAAGTTCTGGAGGGTAACCAAGAACAGTGGCAATAATGTGTAATGCTTGGGTGGGTCTATGGGACCCCACTGACCAACAACTCAAAAAGATGTAACCATACTCATCTTTTTATTTGATAGCCTATTGTGTTTGGGAGAAGCATTGTCTCCGTTATAGAGCAACTCGATTTAAACTCCTTTTATACAATGTGTATGTATTTTAGGAAGCTTACAATAGGAGCTTCCATGTGGCATTTTTAGAGGTCTTTAGCATCAGTTATTTCTTTCCACACTCTCCTCTGCCTTTCCCTCTGCTCCCCTACACCAGTTGAGCTCTTCCTAGTCCTTTATTCCCCTTCCACTGTATTCTGCCTCCTGCCCCTTGAATTACCCACCCTCATTGCCCGTAGTTCCCTCCCCTCTGTTGCTATTTCAGTTTAAACACACTTTAGCCAGCATCCATGTGTGAGAGAGCATTTACAGCACCTGTCTTTCTGGGTTTGGGTTATCTCAGTATCATTAAGTACCACATGATTGCAGTGCTCACAGAGACCAGAAGAAGCTCTCAGATCCCCTGGGATTGGAGTTGCAGATAGTTGTGAGCTGCCATATGGGTGCTGGGAATTGAATGAACCCAGGTTCTGGGTTCTTTGGAAGAACCTGGAAGTGCTCTTAACTACTGCGCCATCTCCTAGCCCCAATAAGACTTATTTTAAATATTTATGACCTTCCTGAATTTTATTATGGGAAAGTATTTGTAATTCTAGGATTGTTTTCTTGATGATCACAGTGGAACCTTGTCATTTCATTGTCTTTATAGGATAATTTGAGGGATAATTAACATTATGGTAGTGATTGTTATCATCCAGGATTACATTTCTCAGTATAGTCTGCTCATTTTTGATTTTCAGAAGTATTTGAAGGTCTTCTTTGCCTTGAATATTTCTTGTTAGATTTGATTTAAAATATTTAGTTTTAGTTCTCCTTTGTAAATGAAATCTCTTAAAATCATACTTTCTCATTGATTATTGACAGTTATATGAAACTTACTGATTTGAAGACTATTTTATGTCTTGGCATACTGTGGGGCTTTGACATTTGATTTGTTTTGATATTTCTGGGTATGCAAAGTGAATGCCATCTTACAGTGTTTTAAAATTTTTGTTTTAGATTCCTCAGTTCCTATTAGATGATTGCTTTAAAAATGGCATCCCCTGCCGAATATTTTGTACTCAACCAAGACGATTAGCTGCTATTGCTGTGGCTGAAAGAGTTGCTGCAGAGAGAAGGGAAAGAATTGGTCAAACAATTGGTTATCAGATCCGATTAGAAAGCAGGTAAAGGCAGTCTTCCTACTGTTCACCATGCTTAAAGCTGGATAAATATATCCATTTGACTAAAAATAGAGGAGTAAATGATCATGGTCAGTGGAAGGGAGAAAGTCTGAAGGGTCCCACCCCAGACAAAAGCACAGGCAGTGAATGACTGGAGAGAGGGATAATTAAGTGGTCAGCTCTAAAAACAAGACATGAACAACAAAACTGGACGTAACGGGTTGTATTAAGCTATTTGTGCACATATATGTAACAATAATAAAAAGTGTCATTTGAGAATGGGGAAACATCGGAGGGACTGGTAGAAGGAGGAAAGGCTGGGGGAAGTGATTGAATTATTTTATTTAAAAATATAAAAAATTAACTAAATCACAAAAACCCCCAGAAAATTAAGTGATAATTTTGCTACTAGTAAGTCTATATTCAGATATTGATATCATATCTAAACTTTGTAAGGTTTTGAACAGCTGAGCCATAGGTATAAATCCTATTACAGTGTTATGATCAAGTACAAGCTGTTTCACTTTGCTGAGACTTTGTTTTATAAAATGAGCTAATACACCATCTAAAGTCTAGAACATTGATCTACTGAGAAGTTTAGATAGCAGCGCAGAAATGATAGTGACTCAGTGTTAGAGATAGTGTACAATTGAGTGTCCCTTATCCAGAATGCTTGGGATCATGTGTATCAGGTTTTAGAATTTTTTGGATTTTGGATAGCCGTGTAAACTTTACCAGTTGAGAATATGGAATGTTCTGAAATCTGAAGTTAGACACTTGAGAGTTTGAATTTCCAGACCAAGGATGCTTAGCCTGCTGTAATACTAGTAATACCTTCTGTGTTTTTTGGTTTGTAGCAGTGACTGAAAAAGTTTTTTCACTTGTGTTAACTTTTTAACCGAACTAAAAATTTTAAAGCTTTTTTTTTTTTAACCTACTTAAGTTCTTTAACAAAGTATATAACTTACTTAATTAGAAGCTATTATTGATGAATTTGTGATTGTCAGGCCTTATGTATATTTTATGTAACTTTTCTAATAAGCCACATATAATAGTACATTAATTATATTCATAATAATATACACATTATATTGGTATTATTTGCTAAAGTATGGTGAACATTTAAAGTAATTTATTTTAATTATGTGTAAAAGATTTGTAATTGTGCACTTTATTTTGTTTTTTAAAAAGGGTTTCTCCAAAGACACTTCTGACATTTTGTACTAATGGGGTATTGCTTCGTACATTGATGGCAGGCGATAGCACATTGTCAACAGTGACCCATGTCATTGTGGTAAGACTGTTGTTGAATTTGCCAAGTATTACTGAGACAGCTTAATAATTAGTTACATAGTAATATTTTTAAAATAGGGTAAGATGAAAATGAATTACTGTCTTTAATAGGTCCTGTTCAAGGTAATTTGGTGGTAAAATTATTAGAATATATCTTATTTTACATAAAGATGCTGTTACCATTTTGTGTCAGGGGAGAAATAAACAAGTAGCAAGTTTTTAAAAAATGTGCTTTTCACCTATGAAAATGATGCATGTATTTAGAAATTTCTAGAAATGGTAAAAGCTTTTTTTAGTCACTATACTTAGTTTTCTAATTACTCCTTTAGTGTCACAGATTTCCTAATTGCAGCTATATACTTTATAGTCATTGAACTTTGTGGTTAAGTTTCTGAATTAGTTAGCTACTTGTAAAGTAAGAGCTACCCTTTTATTAAAGTATTCTAAGCTTTTTTCTAGTTTCTATCAGACAAAAAATAGATTAAGTTGTTTTAGCCTTTAATAAGCATCTTTTAGAAACCTTGTCTAACCAGTTGCTTGCTCCCTAGTGCTAACAGGTTCACATACATGAGTTTTGGTTTGTTTTTGCCTTCATTTGAGAAGGATCTTGCTATATTGCTTAGGATGGCCTTCAACTTGCTGCCTTCTTACTTCAGCCTCCTGAGTAGCTGAGATTACAAGGGTGTACTACTGTATATATAAATTGATTTTGTTTGTATTAAGATTGCATTTAATAGACTGAGATAATTTAGAATTTTTATAGTTTTTGTAGTTTTACATTCTGTATGAAAAGGGACAATACTTTGTCATCTACAATAAGTTGTTAATGCATGATGATTTCTGAACTGTACATACTGCAAATGTTCTGTGGTATTGATTGGCCTTTCCTTATTTAATTTGAGCAGTGTAAATCTAGCAGTGTTTTTCTTTTAAGGACTGAGTCATCCAGTGTTTTACCTGATCCATGGTTTCATTTCTGTTTCTATTCATTGTAGGATGAAGTGCATGAAAGGGATCGATTCAGTGATTTTTTACTTACAAAGTTAAGAGATTTGTTGCAAAAACACCCAACTTTGAAACTCATCCTTTCTAGTGCTGCCTTGGATGTGAATCTCTTCATAAGATACTTTGGAAGTTGTCCAGTAATATATAGTAAGACTGTCAGTTATCTCCTATAATTTCTTTGAAGTAAAACTTTGAAGTGTGATTATGTTTTATTTATTTATTTACTTATTCAAAGGGACATTGGGAGATACTCTGAAGTAGAGGATATTCGTTTATGTTGCCCATGAGACAGGCTTCTCTGTCTCTACTTTGACCTCTTTTGCATCTGTAGCTCTCTGATGCTGTGTAGAAAATCCAATTATCTAACCTTAAAAAGAAATGAGCTGCTTTTTGTCCTGTGTTTCTCTTCAAACACTGTTCTGTAGCTTCTGTGCTTCGTTGTCTGATCCCTGGGTTAGTCATCTGTACTGTCATGTTTATCCACTTGCTGACCCTAGGCTCAAGGCAATCAAACTCCGGACTTATTCTTGATTGATGAGGTGAATTCTCATGTTGGTACTTTAGGATTCCTTTCCCTGTACACACTGCTGCTTGAGCTGTACCTCTTACCACCTTCACTTTTTGGCTTGTCAATGTCAGGGCCAGCTACCCACTTACATTGTCTTTAACCCTGAGACAGTGGCAGTTTGAATTTAGGTTCCCTGACTTGTTGAGTACTTTTGGTCTCAGGATCTCATGTATGTAAGTTTTAAACAATAGATTTTTCTCTTAGTATGACCCTCCACCTCTAAGCTTGGGGACCTCTGTCCACTCCTGACTTGTCCTGCTTGAGAAGTCAGTTGTCTCAACAATACCTACAGCTGGATTTGAGTTCTCTGGATAGATACTGTAGCCTCTTTTCTCCTGGCTGCCTAGTTTATCTTCTGGATGAGGCTTCTACTTCCCTCCCATGTGCTGGAGAACTATACATCCTTTTTGCTTATTTTATGTTTTGTTCCCTGCACTTTTCAGCCACACTATGACTCCCTTTGTATGTTTCCCGAGCTCTTCCTCATTATTTTCTTATCTTGGTACTTCTCCTCTGCTGGGTCACAGGAAGGCATCTTCTAGTCTGCTGACATACCCTGAGGTTCTCCCCATCATTATTTTATTAATAGAGTCACTGTATAAGTAAGTTTTTCTAAAGGATGATTGATTTACATTTTTGAAATGTTAGAAGCTGTTTACTTAGCATTTTTAGTTGAAATTAAATTTTATTTCTCTCTGTCCCTGTGTGTGTGTGTGTGTTTTGTGTGTGTAATTCTCAGATCTCAGTTTGTTTAGGATCATTGCTTCTTGAGTCTTATTCTACATTATAGTGTTTTCTCTCTGGCCTTCTCTTCATGTGTATGTACTAATAAGTTGATACTTTTTAAACCTTTTTTTCCTTTCTGTTTCTGTTCACTCTTCTTTCCTTCTCTCTTCCTCCCCTTTTTTGCAACTCTAGTAGCTATTGTAGATGTACATTACTTTCCCTGGAAGCTTTTTTTTTTTTTTAAATGCTTGTTCCTACTTTCTATTGTATACTGATGATTGTTCTCCAGAGTTTTTAATGTAGAGACTTTATAGGTATATCACTTCAAGTATGTCCTAAACTGAATACATAATCTATAAATTATGTTTTTCTTTTTGTCCTGTGTATCTTGGGTGATATCTACAGTCACCTAAGTCTCAAAATTGTACATTTGTCTGATAATATTAATAATATTTCTGAAGATAGACACATAAAATTGATACCTGTGCTAATTGAAAGTTTGCTTGTTACCTTTGATAAGCATGACAGGAACCTCAACTCTCATTGGCCAGCATATTTCTCTTTATTCCTTATTGCTCAGAAACATTCTTCTTGTTGGGCAAGCCAGATAGCCAGGTATTATAGTGGATTTAAAATATTTTCATAACAAATTATGATTTTTCTTTATTTTACTTTCTGTTTCAATAATCCATCTAGGTTTTTTGTTTTTTAATCTTTAATCTCACTGTTCTTATTTAACCTGTTTTCCTCGATTCCTGAACTATTTTACATGCCTACCTGGTTTTACTGTTCTGTCTTTAAAAATCCATTTTCCATATTGTTTCCAGGGTGGTCCTTTCTGAAGTCAATTCTGATGATGCTGACTACTGTTTTAAATCGTGAATGACCTTTATTTCAAGACAAAGACCCTTAATATGACTTAGTTTGTTTCTCTCTTTAATTTCTCTTGCCTCTCCTCTTGTACTTTCCTTTTAGTTTCTGGAAAACAGCCTCATTCTGGTTCTGCCATAGTGACATTGTGCATGTTGTGTTATCTTCACATACCATGTACTTTCTGTGGAGTGCAGTTATTTTATGTCCTTCTTCTCTGGTGTCTCAGTAAAAATCTTTTCTTGATGGAATCACTTCCCTGTGGTACACTGCTGTGATATTCCATACTTCTTTCTTTTTTTAAAATAATTTATTTCACTTTATTTTATGTGCACTGGTGTGAAGGTGACAGATCTCCTAGAACTGGAGCCATAGACAGCTATGAGCTGTCATGTGGGTGCTAGAAATTGAACCCAGGCCCTCTGGAAGAGCAGCCACTGACACTGTTCTTAACCTCTGAGTCATCTGTCCAGCCACCCCATACTTTTTTCTTGTAGGACTTTCTCATTGGACTTTGCACAATTTCCTGTTTACATTCTTTTTCATATTACTGGTCTTTCTTGCTTCATGTGCCTCATGGAAGAAGGAAGTAGCACTGTTTGTATTTACCATGTAATATTCCTGGTCCCTAATGTGATGCCAGGCATGTGGCAAGTAGGTAGTAAACACTAGGAGGAAAGAATGTGAACTTGTCTAGAATATGAAGTCAGGTGTCCACTCTAGTCAGATGTCTATAGAGCAGAGTAACAGCTAACAGGAAGGGTCAGGAGTGTCACTGGAGCTTTGGAACAGCCTTTGCATATTATCAGATGCTTCATTAAATGTGGGCATTTTTACTTTTTGTGAATTATCTATAGAATGCAAATTTGATAACTAAACATTTTTATTCTTTAGTACAGGGAAGACCATTTGAAGTAAAAGAAATGTTTCTAGAAGATATTTTAAGAACTACTGGATATACCAACAAAGAAATGTTAAAGTACAAAAAGGAAAAGCAACGTGGTAAGGTTTTTAGCAAAGAAATTACTGTTGAAAAATATTTCTTACAATGCTGTATAGTCTTAGCATACAGAATAACAAGGAAACTTGAAAACATTTTTCTCTTGTGTGTAACTAGATAAAACTATGTGATAAAATTGTCCTAAATATTCTTTTAAAAGGAAGATTTATTTATTTTTACTAAATGTGCATGGGTGTTTTACATGCTTGTATGTCTGCACCGTATGCATGCTGTGCCTGCACAGGCCAGAAGAGATCATTGGATCCCCTGGAACAGGAGCTGCAAGTGACTATGAGCCACCCTGTGGGTCCTGGGAATAGAACCCAGGTCCTCTGGAAGAACAGCAGTGTTCTTAACTTGTGCATTCTGGTTTATACCCAGAAGTTCTAATCTGTGGAAAGGAATTATACATACTGGAATTGAGGAGGATGAGTGTGTCTGAATTTGGAGGCTTCGTCAGTATCTTAAGACAGCAGTGAGATATGTGCTGGCTTCCCATGCCTTACTTCATTAGGTGGAATTAAGAAGTTGATGGGTGGGAGTGGAAGGAGTGTCTTGATTGATGATAACAGGCTTATCTTTTGAAAAATGTTGTTTTCCAATTTTTTATTTATTTTTCTGAGATGTGATCTCACTGTTTAGCTCACTTTGGCCTGGAACTTGCTTAATCTTTTTCCTCTGCCTGCTGAATCCTAGGATTACAACATGGTTTATATTCCCAAAAAGATTTCCAAATCTGGTATTACTCAATGGGTTCATCTTCACTTCCATTTTATCAATATTTGCTTAAAGAAATTCATACAGTGACATAATGTGTTTCAGTTTATGAATTAGAATTTATATCCCCCTTTCCTTTTTATAGTCTCCTTGCTTATACTCTTGATTTCTTTGTTTACTATGCATGATCATGGGCACATAACTAATTGATTCTCCACTTGACTTAATTTAGCGATTCCTATGTCACTGCAAAGTACATCATTGCTTACATGTAAATTATGAAACATGTTAAAACTTTTGAAATTTCTGACTTCTTGTATCTAAAACAATTGAGATGGTACAAATTGAATGAATAATTGTCTATGAAGTACCATATGAATATTAGTCATTGATTTAAAATGGGGAAAGATGCTTTTCTTGACACTCTGGGTTAGAAGCAGCCTTCTTTCCAATGGATGAATGTTTTTATGCAGCTTGGTATGTCTTTATGTTGCATATAACTTTATGAAAGACCCAGTTTATTTTTAAAAACTGACTCTAAAGTAAAGCCAACTTTCAAGTGATTGGAGATTCAGTTATGTTTCCGGTTTTGTTTCTTATTTTTAAACAAAGGAGCACATTATCAAAAGGAAAGAACATGTCTGCTTTTTTTCCCCTTTGTAATTTAGAGGAGAAACAACAGACCACACTTACTGAATGGTACTCAGCTCAAGAAAATACTTTCAAGTCTGAATCTCAGAGGCAAAGAGCTGTTGCAAGTGTGTCTGAAGAGTATGATTTATTAGATGATGGAGGTGATGCTGTCTTCAGTCAGCTGGTAAAATATGATATTTTAATATACTGGTTCATAGTGATATTTTGAGTAAAAAGTTTGCAAGTTAAACAGCTTTAATGAGGTAATAATACTTTTTTACTTTGTTAGTGGAGGGTAATTTTTTTAGTTTATTTTCTGCAAGATATTTACAAAATAATTTTCAGAGAAGATGTGGGGATGCTCACATTCTACACTAGTGTTTAAGTTCTGATGTATCCAGAAGAATTATGCCTGCATAATTTTAAAAGAGGCTTCTGAAGGATGCTTTAAAATTGTATAGTGTAGGGGAGATCCATTTGAGTTAGTGGTCAGCATTTTGACATTTTTGTTGTGAGCCTAGCCTTTAATTGCTGAGCAGTCTCTCCAGTCCATGATTAGCATTTTCACTGTGTAAACTTGTGGTTTTAAGAACTGAGTTGGACATTGTACATAGGAAAAGCTTCTAAAGCCTGGTATAACCTGTCTCCCTGCCAGCAGAGCTTCTTTGTGGGGAGGTAGGATAGGAAAGGAATTACTTTTGGGTTTTGGAGACAGCCCAAGTTGTCTGGAATATAGCACAGGATGGCTTTGAAACTTGTATTCTCCTGCCTCAGTTTTCTGAGTTGCTGGGCTTATAAGTGAGAGCCTCCATGCCAGCAGACTCCAGTGTACTGGATATCGAGCAGAGACTGGTATTAGTGTTGAGAAGGTCTAGGGTAATGCTTCCTCTGAGGTAGCTGGAAAATAAACCAATGGTATATAGTACATTTACCATCAGAAGCACAGTTAGTACATGTGGCTTGATCATGGGGCTAGTACCTTGTGGACAAGCTCACTTTTATCAAAGTGTAATATTATGTTGATGACTATAATATCAAAATATAGTGTTTTGAAAGATAATGTTTGTAAGAGGAAATTAGAGACTTTTGCTGTAATAGTGTGTATATGTTGTATGCTTTTTAGTTCTTGTGATGATTGTAGCCATTTTACTTTCCTTGTGGTAAGCAAATAATAAGGAATTAGATAATTGGTAATCTTTGCTTTTTTGTTTTTAAAAGACAGAAAAGGATGTGAATTGCCTTGAACCATGGTTAATCAAGGAAATGGATGCTTGCCTTTCTGACATATGGCTGCATAAAGATGTCGATGCTTTTGCTCAGGTCTTTCATCTTATTTTAACTGAAAATGTTAGTGGTAAGTTTATTTAAATAATTTCTCTTGCCCTTATTTGTGATACAAATAGACTCTAATTTAAAAAGTATGCATGACATGTTTGGTTTACTATCATTAATTTTATTTTGAAGTGCTTTATGTTGTTTCAAATTTTTTAATACCTCCAGAGTGATTTCCTAAGGTCCTCACAGATATGATAGTTATTTGCAAAAACACTTCTGTATATTTATGTTGTAAATCATCAATGTAATCATTTCTATATTTGTGTTGTATGCATCCATGTAATCTGGTCTCTGACTCTCTGCTGCAGGAAAAGAATTAGGGTGTCAAAGAGGTTTGTGATTGAAAAAAAATGGATGAAAAATGAGTAGTAACCTTGGGATTCTTAGAGTCATCTAGTAAATGATGATTTTTTTTTTAACCTTTAATTTTATGGGCTCAGGTTCTGATCTACAGACACTTACATACTTTATATCATGTGATAGGTCTTCACTAATGAGTTGTCCTGTTTTACTAGTTAGCTTTCAGTGATATTGACAAACAGAAATGAACTTTATAATTTTATGGGCTTCTAGTCAATAGGTAGAATGGTCATAGAAAATCAGCACTGGGAAGGCTTCTGGAGTCAAATATTCTTATCGCCGTACCTAAACCCTTAGCATTGTTCCTGTTGTAATTATTGACCATTTTGGTTTTGTTTTGTTTTTAAACATTTTCTTCAGCTTCTGAAGTTTCAAATTGGCTTTTTTTCTTTCTTCATTCTTTAAAATCTATTAATTCTTGGTTTTTCTGGCAGAAAACTTTTTCTCTCCACCATCTTCAAGTAGTACATTGGCCTCAATTCTAAGGCTTTCATTTTATTTTTTTACTTACGTCTACTCCTTAGATGGATCTCATCTGTTAGTGGCTATGGTGGTTAGCTTTAATTGTTAATTTGATACACTCTCAAATCTCCTGGGAAGAGAGTGATTTTCTACATTGGGTTGGTCTGTGGGAGGCTTGCCATGATTGATATGAGAAGACCCAGTCCACTGTGGGCAGCACTATTCCCTGGGTTAGGGTGGAGGGTCCTGAACTATATAAGAGTAGAGAATTCAAATTGAGAACAATCAAACAAGCAACATTATGTATTCATTTCTCTCTACTCTTTATTGGGTCTCTAAGTTCCTGCCTTGACTTCCTGAAACTGATGGACATAGCCTAGAATTATAAGCTGAATAAAAACCTTTTCTCCCCTACATTCCTCTTTGTCAGTGTATTTATCATAGCATCAGAAATGAAGCTAGAACAATGGCTTTAAGAATCCATTTTAAATGACCCCTAACTTTTAAAATTTATTTTTAAAATGATATCCCGTGACTATTTTAGTAATCCACAACTATTTCTTTTCTGGGTGCACTCTGTTTTCCCTAGAGGGGCAGATTGATCTTTTCAAAAGACCCACCGGCCTGCTTTCCCCTTGCTTCTAAAGTCTTTTCCACGACTGGATCTGTGTAGCTTTAAATGTGAAGTATCCCTGTGGACCTGTGTATTTGAGCACTTGGTGCCTGCTGGTGGTGCTGTTTGGGAAGCTGTGGAAACTGTAGGAGCTATAACTTGCTGGAGGAAATGGACTGTGGGTGGGCCTTGAGGCTCTTAGAGCCCAGCCTGCCTGCTGTTGTGTTGTTTTCTCATCTGTAAAGTGTGAGCACCTGGTCTCCTGCCACCACACCTGGGAGCCACTGCTGCTGCTCTGTCCTCACCTCCAGGACGACTGTAAACTCAACAAACCATGAAGCGGAGTAAACCTTTGTTCCCTTAGCTTGCTCCTTCCTTGTCAGGTACTGGATCAGAGAGAGAATAGTAGCTGATCCAGTACCTTCTGCTACCTTCCGTCTTATTTTCCACCAGCCTTCTTTTTCTTCTCTGTTCTTTAGCCACTGAGTTGCTTTTCTTTTTAGTATTTTATTGCCTTTTTTTTTTTTTTTTCCTTTTAGACAGGGTTTCTCTGTGTAGTTTTGGTGCCTGTCCTGGTTCTCGCTCTGTAGACCAGGCTGGCCTCAAACTCACGGAGATCCACCTGGACCACCTCCCAGCTTTATTGCCTTTTATGGAGTGTGTTTGTGTGTGTATTATTGTGTATGTATGTATTTGGGTGCACACATGCCATGGGTTACATGTGAAGGTCAAGAACAACTTGCAGGAGTTGGTTCTTTCCTTCCTCCATGTGGGTTCTAGGGATGGCACTTAGTTCTCAGTTCCTAAGCTGTTTGTCTGGACCTGATTTCCTTTAGTGTGCTGATACATTCCTGTCTTTCAGCCTTTACTTGTGTTGATTCAGTTTTACCTGGAAGCCTGACTGCAGAATCTCATAGACATAATGGCCTCTACCATCTCGGTCTCTGGTTAGTTATTGTCACTCAGAGAGGCTTTTTCTGTCAGTAAAACTGTACCCTTTTCTTACTGTTTTGTTAGTCACTTTGTTATTTTATATTGACTTCGATCATTTGTTATTTATTGCTGTTGCTGCTGCTGCTGTTGTTCACTACCCATTTGACACTGGAATACGAACTTTGGGAGGACAGAAACCTTCTCTACTCTTCTGGGTTCACAGGGTTTATAATAAATGATCACATACTTGTTCAATAATCCTGCTTTGGGCATTTTACCAGATAGATGGTCATGTCTAATATGGAAGGTGACAGGAAACTTCTTGCCTCTTTCTTTTCCTTTCTCCTTTTTTCTAGTGGGTTAATTTGCTTGTTGGAGAGGATCTGGCTGTGTAAGCCAGCCTGGCCTTACACTCATGATCTTCTTGCCTCAGCCTCCTCAGATCTGAAATTAAATATGGACACCACTGTACCTTGAAGCATTCTTACTTGAGAGTGTTTTTCAACTGTCCATTAATATGTTGAGTCAGCATACTTTTCTCACGTATATACACTTCTGTCTTCCTGCTTCTGGTTTGATGAGAGATTTAGTGTTTGTTTATGCCTGATCGACTTTCAAGATTGTGAAGACAGGTTTTTCTTTTCTTTTAAGCTTTTTTCAGCGACATGCTTATTTTATTTTAACCCCTTTTCTTTGTTGTTTGTTTTCTAACATGACATGTCATTTAGTCCCTTAGTTCTCCGATTTGCACCACTTTTGGATATATTTTAGTTTATAAACCCTTTCAAGAGGCATGGCTGGGGCTGAGGAGAGGGCTCAGTGGATAAAGAGGCTTGCTGTAAACCCTGAGAATGTGAGTTTGATCCTCTGAGTCCACATGGTGGAAGGAGAGAAACTGGTTCTCCTTCCATGTTGTCCTCTGACCTTCAAACAGACAGATGCCATGTCACGTGTCCCCAGTAAATAAGGAAAGAAATGTAAACAATGGAAATGCATCTGCTCTCCTTCTGAACTTAATTTCTTAGGATATACTAGGCCTTTTATCCTAAAAGTATCTATTCTTTTTAAAATTACTATTTTTACATGTATCAATTCAACCTATTGTTGGCATTTCACTTTGTCTTGCGATTCATATTGTTTCTGAAAATTCTAGTTCATTATTTAAATGTGGAAATGTATTACATTTACTTCTGTTTTGTATTTGCTGTTTTAAATTAAGTGTTCAAAAACCCTTTTATTCTTTGCGGATTTCATCTTATAGGTAGATTTGTCCTGAAGTTTTAAAAACAATTTTAAAAAGAGTTCTGCCTTATATTATGAGCATTCTTGGTATGTTAATTTAGTGACTCTGGGTTAACTATTGTGGTAACAGCATTAAAGTTAATATTTGGGTTTGGTTATTAAGTTAAAATCCTATACATCTAGTTAGCAGACCTCTTCATAAAATGATCTTTTAGGATTTCTTATTTATTATAAATGTATTTGGCCTCTATTGATAGGCATTTTTAAGGTTCATCATGTTGTTAAAAATTTTGAGAAGTAATATTTTGTTTTGAAAACATTTTTTTAATGCTGCTTTCTATTTTTTCCCATTATTTCAGTATTTATTCTGCATAATTTAGTAATCTTGAAAGTTTAGAGATTTAAAATCTGAAAAATACTGCTTAAAAATATTGATAAAGTACTTTAAATCCTTAACTATGACTCTTGATTTCTAGATTATTTTGATAATGGTCACCAAAACGTATAGTGTTTTTTCCTCTCTTCCTGAGTTTTTATTTCCTTGAGTTCAATATTATTGTGTCTTAAGCCATATGAAGAAAAATTTCAAGAACTTTGCTTGAAGTCTTTTTTATAAAAAAAGATCTTTTCTTTTTTTAGAATTTAAAAAATTTTAGAATTTTAAAAACCATATATCTTTCTTTTTTTTTTTTTTAAGCATTTATTTATTTTATGAGTGCTCTATCTGCATGTACACCTTTATGCCAGAAGAGGGCATCAGAGCCTACTATAGATGGTTGTGAGCCACCATGTGGTTTCTGGTAGTTAAACTCAGGACCTCTGGAAGCAGCCAGTGTTCTTAACCGCTGAGTCATTTCTCCAGCCTCTTGAAGTCTTAAAACATTTATTGCTAGTTATTGATGAAAAATAAATTCTTAATTTCTTTATATATTTTGTTATTGAGTGAACATGGCAACATGTAGATTAAAAAATCATTTTGCAAGACAATAGCTTTCTTTTTTTAATTACAAAGTATACATTAAATAATTTCATCTTATACCTCCGAAGATAGTCTTTATTATTAGTGTTTATGCAAGAGCATCTTGGATTTCTTTGAAGGGGATAGTTAAAGATTGTATAATATTGCTGTCATTTAAAAGGAAGGAACAAGTCTCAGGTTAATATGTTAGTCAGTTAACTGAAACAGTGAATGAAGGCCTTCAATATTTGGACATTTAACATTTTGTCTTTTTCTTCTTTTAGTTGATTACAGGCATAGTGAGACCAGTGCAACAGCTCTGATGGTGGCTGCGGGACGGGGATTTACGAGCCAAGTGGAGCAGTTAATTAGTATGGGAGCCAATGTCCACAGTAAAGCATCTAACGGCTGGTAATTTTGGATTGTATCCAGTCTTTGTATGTCATGACATAGTTGCACATACCTTTTAACAATTCTTCCGGTTGTCCCTATTTTAAAATCTGTTGTACAATAATTACTGGTACATTTCTAATGAATAAATAATTTTGGGTGACTTGTTATATAAATTTTAAAAATTTGTAATTTGAAAATTTGTAATTATATAATTATAAATTATTTCTTAGTCTGATATCTTTGAATTTTACAGGATGGCTTTAGACTGGGCTAAGCACTTTGGACAAACTGAAATTGTGGATCTTCTAGAATCTTACAGGTAAAACCTTACATTATTTTAAATGAATTCCGTCTTTAAAAAAATCTTAGCCATGTAAATCATAGATTCTGTAACAGGTAAGCTACTTATAGTCTTTTACCCAAAGATTTATTTTTGTAATTATAAAAGAATTTTCTTCAAATTGTTAATAAGACGTATTGTACCATATTTACTTTATTTAAAAATTTTGAAAAGTTAGAAGGGAGATTTCTACTTAATCATGGTATGTAGAGAATGGGGAGATGGCTTAGTTAAAAATGTGCTTACTGGGCAAGAATAAGGACCTGACTTTGAGCTCTAGAACCCTCATAAAAAGCCACATATACTGAAGTTTTATATGTTTGCTAGATTATTGAAGCTGTTAGTTAAATGTTACATCTTTAAACAAAAGATGTGTTCATCTGCTTGGTGACTTGAAACAGTAAACAATTTTAAACAAAACTGGAGATTCAAAATACTTCACTTAACAATTTTGTGAGTTTAGTATTTCCACTATTGGAAACAATCTTGTTTGTTTGCTTTTTCCCTTTGGTGGGCCCTTGAGTAGAAACTGTGCTGAACTGAGGAAAACTGGACAGAATTGAACTTTGTAGAAGTCTAATTAATACTTATTAGTGATAGATTTTTTTTTTATATTTTTATATATAGACTAAAGAAGCGAATTATTTCAGTAAATTATCCTGATTGTGACTTTTGAAAAACCACATAAGCAATTTGCTTTTAAGTATAAAATTATGCATAGAGGTATTATTATCATCATCATAGTTTATAATATTGAGCAATTATAAATAACCTATTAAGAAAAATATAAATTTTTTTATAAAATAAAATTTTATTGAAATATTGCATATACCATTTGATGCACAGTCAGTAAATTATTTTAATGTTCATAGTCAATAGTAGAGCATTTTATCACATACAAAAATGGGGTCCATCCCATTTACTTTGTTTTCTACTGAACTACTCTACTTTATTTCCTCTTTCTAGAACTTTGTCTGTTGTGGGCATGTTTATGTAAATGAAGCCATATGATATATAGTCTTATAACCTCCATTTCTCCTTTACTTATTTCAAAGTTTATGTGTTTTATTTTCAACCAATAGTCCCTTCTGTTGATATGCCACAGTTTATGCATTTGTCAATTTATGAATATTTAGGTTATTTTCACTCTTGACTATTATGAATATGAATACAGATCTTTAAATTGACAGTTAATGCAGATATGTAACTCTGTCTGTTTGTCTGTCTATCTATCTACCTACCTACCCATCCGTCCATTTCCATTTCTCTTCCATCTGTACCTAGGAGTGGAATTGCTAGGGATGTGGGAAACACTGTGTTTATCCTTTGGAGAACTGCCACAGTGTTCCAAAATTGCTGAACTAGTCTATATGTACTAGTCTAGGAATGTTCCACTATTTCTGCACCATCCCCATCACTTAACTGTCTTTTTTCTTTAGCCTTCCTTTTGGTTGTGGAATAGTACCATTTTGGTTTTGATATGTTTCCTTAGTGACAGATGATCCTAAGCATTTTGATGTATTTGTAGGTCATTAGTGTATTTTTTTTTTTTGATAAAAAGTCTCCTAATTGTGATTTTTCTTATCAAATTTAACTTGAAAAAGATGCTTAAACACATAAATTAACTATAGATTGTACATTAAGTGACACCTTCCTTAGGGCTTATTGGAAATTCAGAGGAAATAATGGGAAACCTTGATCTTTAAGTATTCTTCTTTTTAATAAAAACTGATTTGGTATTTTTCTTAGTGCTTCATTGGAATTTGGAAATCTAGATGAAAGTTCTTTGGTTCAAACAAATGGAAATGACCTCAGTGCAGAAGACAGAGAGCTGTTGAAAGCATACCATCATAGTTTTGATGATGAAAAAGTAGACTTGGATTTGATCATGCATCTTCTATACAATATTTGCCATAGTTGTGATGCTGGTAAGTACTGTCTGAAAGAAGTGAAGCAAACTGTGTTGAAACATTAGTATTTAGTTGTCAAAATTGTTCTGTAGTTCTATTGATAGTAATGTGTAAATAGTAGTTCTTTTATAATCATGTACCAATGTGTGAAATCACATCATATTATTCTTTATAATTAGTTTTGTTAATTGTGTCAGATTTCATAAGATTAAATACTGAAAACATTCTTCTCCAAGGTGCAATATTAATTTTTCTACCTGGATATGATGAAATTGTTGGTTTGAGGGATCGCATCCTGTTTGATGACAAGCGGTTTGCTGACAATACACATAGGTAAACTATAAAGCTTTGTACTTGTTGCTTAAGTTAACAGACAGGTTCTATAGTGCATTTTCTCTTCTCAATTGTAAACAGATATCAAGTCTTTATGCTTCATTCAAATATGCAGACATCTGATCAAAAGAAGGTATTAAAAAATCCACCTGCAGGTGTCCGAAAAATAGTAAGCATTGTAAAATTTTTTTATGTTCTGTTTTTGTTATTCATTGACCTATTTTCATATTAATCATAAAATAATTTTCTATTGCAGATCCTTTCTACCAATATTGCCGAAACAAGCATCACTGTCAATGATGTTGTTTTTGTTATTGATTCTGGTAAGGTAAAAGAGGTATGTATGAATAAGTTATATTTGTACCAAATAAAGAAGATTGAGTTCCAGTTCAACAACTACTTTAATAAAAGACTTCATTTTAATTGCAAATTTCTTTATGAATTTATCACAAAAATGTTGTTTTACTAAACTATTCTACCTTATATTTAGTATGTGGGATATATTTTGGTGTTCCAACAAATTAGACAAGAAGATTAGCTTCTATTTACTAATTAGTAGTAAGAAAGTAAAGAGTTTGAATACATAAATTTGTCACATTGTGGCAATTTGATTACATATATTCTGTTTTCCTCTTATATGTGGAGATGGGTTGTATCCCTCTTGTTCACTGATAGAACCTAATACTTCACATATAGTATATAGTACTATATATAGTAGGTGTTCTGATGGTATTTGGATCAAGAGAACCTTGATTAACAAAGGAAAACAAAATTCTAAAAATTGAGAAAGATGTATGCAGTGGACCCTGGGCTTCCAGATGTATATTTACCTGCACACATGTACAGACACATACATACAAAACCAACAGCAACATAAATTAGAGTGAACATTACATTTAGCCGACAGTGCAAATCATTACCTGGCTTTGTGCAAAAGAGAGTTTTTTCTTACTCTTGTCTACTGTCGATGCTTTCATACAACTGTGGCCTTTCATACATTGCAACAAAGACTTCAAAGCATAAAGTATTTACTACTGGGCCCTTTGCAAAACATTTTCTTCTCTGATAAATAAGTGGTAACATTTGTTTCCTTCCAGTGTCAGCATGACTAATAATTCCCAGTGCCAATTTATTGTAGGTTTTGATAAAATTCATCATCAAGGAAGAATAAACTGTTTCTGCTATAATAGTATTAATACAACTAAGTGATGAGCCTATAAATACAAGTTTTATTAGATTGCTGTATACCGGCCCTCTCTGCACTGGGGAGACTGAGACAGGAGAATCTAGAGTTCAAGGCTAGCCTGGGCTACATAGCAGGAAACTGTCTCAAAAAGGAAAAAGCAGAAAGTACAGGTTTATTGCTCTTAAATTATTTAAAGCTGAAGGAAGTAGGTTTTGAGTATTTTAGAAATTAATTCTTTTAGGTGTTATCAAATCATGATGTAGACACAGTGATAGTATCAAAAGTTATACATACAAAACTAACAAATGAAGCAAATATTATAAGCTAAGCAGGTGCTTTTTAAAGGTTTCTAAACTTATTGAAGAATGCATTTGTGTTTGCTCTGTGTAATTGGTTTTGTGCTAGAGAAAGCAAGAGCACTGAGTAATTGAAGTATTGTATCATCTTAGAGATGTATTGAACCCCTTCTACCACAGACTTTCACTTTAGACCCTTAAGACTCTCTGCTAATGATTATACTTCTCTTTGAAACATTCAGGAAACATTAATTTCTTGGTAAACTTAGCAGGATGTTAAGTAGCAAGGGTTAAAAATACTTCGCTTTTAGATGTTTAGTTTGTTAATTATTACTCTAATTCTTCCAGAGATTTACTCCTTGAGAAGTAATTCAGCAAAGTTTTTTTCTAGTCATTCCTGTTTCTTAAAATGATGTAATGTGATAGAAAGTAATCACCAGAGAATCCTATTTTTGCATTTTATACGGTTTTGTTTGTTTTTTTAATAATAATTTTTATTTTTTGACATGGTAATCACATTGTTCTTCCCTTTTCTCCCTCTGGTTCATCCCTTACCTCTCCCTTGCTTTTTTAAATTCATGTCCTCTTTTTCTTTGTTATTTATTTATATATATTCCTAAATACATAAATCCAACCTGTTCAGTGTGTATAATTGAACCTGTACCCATGTGATGTCAGGACTGACCACTTGATATTGGATAACTAATTGCTGTGTTTTTGCCCAAGAAAGACTGTTTCTCCTGCTCTCAGCATCCTCCAGGTGCCTGTAACAGGCCCTGCAGGCATTTGTTCCCCTTTCCATGTTAGGATGTCCATTGGTGTCGTCCTTATTCTGGTCATGTCCACCAGCCATATTGATGTCATGATAAAGTCTTGGTGTCTTGTGAGAATCAGTTACTAAACTGCAGGAAAGAACTGCAGACAGCTCCACAAGCACAAGGCAGAGATGAGGTCTTCAAAGTTTAGTTTGCCATTCATTGTGTTTCATTAGAGTGTTATAACCAACAAATCTGAGTTTTTAAGAATTAGTTTCTTCAGAAGAGGAGAGTTGGGGATGGGGAGGGAAGGTGGAGGAAGACTTTGAAGAGGGGAGGGAGGAGAAGGTTTGGTTAGGATTTAAAAACAAGAAAATAAAGAAATAAAAACAAAAGAATCACTTTCTTATAATTAATGAAGAGAGGGCTTTAAGTTTAACTTGCCATGTTAAAATATATTGAAATATCTATTTCCTCTTTAGTACCAATCGTATTTTAACATAAAGATGATTTAAATATTACAGAAATCCTTTGATGCACTGAATTTTGTTACAATGTTAAAAATGGTGTGGATTTCCAAAGCTAGTGCCATACAGCGCAAAGGCAGGTAATACACATTTTATGTTATAATTACATGCATAATATACATTCATTTAATTGCCTGTGTGATAGTAATATTATCATATACATTACATATTTATTGTATATTCTTCCTTTTATATGTTAGTTTCACATTAGTCTTAATTTTATACTCTCTTTGCCAAGCAAACTGTTGGTACTTTAAAAATTAATTAACTAAAAACTGCCATTGGAATGTAGTGTATGTAAAGAATAAGAAACAAAGGAGTAGTTCAAGAACATCAGATTTTATAGCCTTTGTGCTTTCTCTCTGTCGCTGTGTCTCTTTCTCTTCCTCCTTGTAGCCCCTCTCTCTTTTCCTCCTTTCTGGGTTGTGAGCTTCATAAGGTTGGACGTTTCTCTCATTCATCCTGGACATTAGCTATTTCCCTGATTAGAAGAACTAAAAGGAGACTATGTCATTATATTTTCTGGTGCTTTCCAAGAAAGTGTATGCTGCTGTGGTAATGGTATAAATCTAATCCTGTGTGGTTATATAATCCATAATTTGTACAACTCTAATCAATGGGTCTGAAAATAGAGCTTGATAACATCTCAGTGAAATTGATTAATTTTAAATTAGTAAGCATTAATGCTTTGAATTTCCTTGTTTTTTATATTTATGTTACTAATTTTGATTTTTTTTTAAAACTGTAACTGCAGAGGGCATTGTTTGTGACTCTAGCTCAGTAAAATGATAATATTGAGTCCCAGAGCACTAAACACCTTCTAAGAGTAGTCATAGAGGATAAATAAGGACTAGAACTCATGTCTTGATCTTGATTGTTTTTTCTGTCTCCTAAGTCACATTAATTTATAGTTTAATTGATGTCCTTATTCCTTATCTGAGTCTGAATTTTGTGTTTTATTTTTAAGAGCTGGACGGTGTAGACCTGGAATTTGTTTCCGTCTGTTTAGTAGACTCCGATTTCAGAACATGCTAGAATTTCAGACTCCAGAGCTCTTGAGAATGCCATTGCAGGTAAACCTACAGCTCTAAGGCTTTGTCTATGGGTGAGGAGACAGCTGCCATTTCAGTTTCTACAGATTGGGCTTGAAGTAATCACTTTACAAAATAAAATCATAAATTAAATTTTATGAAGACTGGGGATATATCCATAAAAAAGACTTTTCTGTATACATTCTTATTGAACCTTCAGATAATTAATTACTGGAATACATTTAAATTGTGGGGCCTTTCTCTCTCTCTCTCTCTCTCTCTTTTTCTGTGTGTGTGTGTATGTGTGTGTATATTTTTAATTGTATCATTTTAAGAGTGTCAAATACATAGTATGGATGTTGAAAATTCTGGATAGGATTAGAAACTACATTATTTAAGTTGCAAAAGGTAATAACCGGTATCATAGAATGAGATGCAGGGACTCTACCTTTGTAATTTTGAAACTGCATTCACTGAGATTTCCAAACTTTCATTAATTGCTTTTCTTTGAGTTTTCTGCCTTCGTGCAAACTACCAGAAGAATATCAGTTTAATTCTGCATTTTTTAATTTTAGAATTTAATTTAATTTTACATATCAGCCATGGGTTCCCCTGTCCTCCCTCTCTCACCCCCTCCCCCCTCCCCGCAGGCCACTTCCAATTCCCATCTCCTCCAGGGCAAAGACTCCCCTGGGGATTCAGCTCAACCTGGTAGATTCAGTGCAGGCAGATCTAGTCCCCTCCTCCCAGGCTGAGCGGAAGTGTCTCTGTATAAGCCCCAGGTTCCAAACAGCCAGCTCATGCACTAAGGACAGGTGCCTCCCAAACAGTTCAAGCTAATCAACTGCCTCACATATCCAGAGGGCCTGATCCAGTTGGGGGCTCCTCAGCTATTGGTTCATAGTTCATGTGTTTCCATTAGT
Organism: Onychomys torridus; assembly: GCF_903995425.1. Classification (NCBI taxonomy): domain Eukaryota; kingdom Metazoa; phylum Chordata; class Mammalia; order Rodentia; family Cricetidae; genus Onychomys; species Onychomys torridus. The sequence goes on from NC_050455.1 coordinate 33,974,510, forward strand.
TTGGCTATTGGTCCCTGTGCTTTTTCCAATCTTGGTCTCAACAATTCTCGCTCATACAATCCTTCCTCTTTCTCAATAATTGGACACCTGGAGCTCCACCTGGGGCCTGGCCGTGGCTCTTTGCATCTGCTTCCCTCAGTCATTGGATGAGATTTCTAGCAGGACAGTTAGGGTGTTTGGCCATCTGATCACCAGAGTAGGTCACTTTGGGCTTTCTCTCGACCATTGCCAGTAGTCTACAGTGGAGGTATCTGTGGATTTCTGGGGACCTCTCTAGCACTTTACTTCTTCCTATTCTCATGTGGTCTTCATTTATCATGGTCTCTTATTCTTTGTTCTCCCTCTCCGTTCTTGATCCAGCTGGGATCTCCTGCTCCCCTAAGCTCTTTTTCCCTGGAACCTTGCCCTTCATTACCCCCACTCACGTCCAGGTTGTTCATGTAGATCTCATCCATTTCTCTGTCATTGGGCAATCCCTGTTTCATTCTTTGGGTCCTGTTTTCTAGGTAGCCTCCCTGGAGTTGTGAGTAGCAGTCTAGTCATCTTTGTTTTACATCTAGTATCCTCCTATGAGTGAGTACATACCATGTTTGTCTTTCTGAGTCTGGGTTACCTCACTCAGGATGATTTTTTCTAGACCCATCCATTTGCCTGCAAACCTCATGAGGTCATTGTTTTTCTCTGCTGAGTAGTACTCCATTGTGAATATGTACCATATTTTCTTTATCCATTCTTCGGTTGAAGGGCATCTAGGTTGTTTCCAGGTTCTGGCTTTTACAAACAATGCTGATATGAACATAGCTGAGCAAATGCCCTTGTGGTATGATTGAGCATTCCTTGGGTATATGCCTAAGAGTGGTATAGCTTGGTCTTGAGGGAGATGGATTCCCAATTTTCTAAGAAAGCGCCATATTGATTTCCAAAGTGGCTGTACAAGTTTGCATTCCCACCAGCAGTGGAGGAGAGTTCCCCTTGCTCCACATCCTCTCCAGCATAGGCTGTCTTCGGTGTTTTTGATCTTAGCCATTCTGACGGGTGTAAGGTGGTATCTCAGAGTTGTTTTGATTTGCATTTCCCTGATGATTAGGGATGTTGAGCAATTCCTTAAACGTCTTTCAGCCATTTGAGCTTCCTCTGTTGAGAATTCTCTGTTTAGTTCTATAGTCCATTTTTTAATTGGACTGTTGAGTATTTTGATGTCTAATTGCCTAAGTTCTTTATATATTCTGGATATCAGCCCTCTGTCAGATGTGGGGTTGGTGAAGACCTTTTCCCCTTCTGTAGGCTGTCACTTTGTTTTGTTGACCGTGTCCTTTGCTCTATGAAAGCTTCTCAGTTTTAAGAGGTCCCATTGATTGATTGTTTCTCTCAGTGTCTGTGCTACTGATGTTATATTTAGGAAGTGCTCTCTTATGCCAATGGGTTCAAGAGTACTTCCTACTTTTTCTGCCAGCTTCAGAGTAACTGGATTTATGTTGTGGTCTTTGATCCACTTGGACTTAAGTTTTGTGCATGGTGACAGATATGGATCTATTTGCAGCCTTCTACATGTTGTCATCCAGTTATGCTAGCACCTTTTCTTGATGATGCTTTCTTTTTTCCATTGTACATTTTTGGCTTCTTTGTCAAAAATTATGTGTTCATAGGTGTGCGGATTAATGTCAGGGTCTTTAATTCAATTCCATTGGTTCACATGTCGGTTTTTATGCCAGTACCAAGCTGTTTTTATTATTGTACCTCTATAGTAGAGCTTGAGGTCAGGGATCGTGATGCCTCCAGAGGTTGTTTTATTGTACAGGATTCTTTTGGCTATCCTGGGTTTTTTGTTTTTCCATAGGAAGTTGAGTATTATTCTTTCCAGGTCTGTTAAGAATTGTGTTGAAACAGAGAGAATAATACAAAAAAATTAATTAAACAAGGAGTTGGTTCTTTGAGAAAATCAACAAGATAGACAAGCCCTTATCCAAACTAACCAAAAGACAGACAGAGAGCATCCAAATTAACAAAATCAGAAATGAAAAGGGAGACATAACAACAGGCAATGAGGAAATCCAGAGAATCATCAGGTCATACTTCAAAAACCTCTACTCCACAAAACTGGAAAATCTAAAAGAAATGGATAATTTTCTGGATAGGTACCACATACCTAAGTTAAATCAAGACCAGATAAACCATTTAAATAGTCCAATAACCCCTAAGGAAATAGAATCAGTCATTAAAAGTCTCCCAACCAAAAAAAAGCCCAGGACCAGATGGTTTCAGTGCAGAATTCTACCAGATCTTCAAAGAAGACTTAATACCATTGCTCTTTAAATTGTTCTACACAATAGAAGCAGAAGGAATATTACCAAATTCCTTCTATGAGGCTACAATTACCCTGATTCCTAAACCAAACACAGATGCAACAAAGAAAGAGAACTACAGACCAATCTCCCTTATGAACATTGATGCAAAAATACTCCATGAAATACTGGCAAACAGACTCCAAGAACACATCAAAACAATTATCCACCATAATCAAGTAGGCTTCATCCCAGGGATGCAAGGGTGGTTCAACATACGAAAGTCCGTCAATGTAATACACCATATAAACAAACTCAAAGAAAAAAAAAAACACATGATCATCTCACTAGATGCAGAAAAGGCATTTGACAAAATCCAACACCCCTTCATGATAAAGGTCTTGGAGCAATCAGGAATACGGAGAACATACCTAAACATAATAAAGGCAATCTACAGCAAGCCAACAGCCAACATCAAATTAAATGGAGAGAAACTCAAAGCAATACCACTAAAATCAGGAACAAGGCAAGGCTGTCCCCTCTCCCCATATTTATTCAATATAGTACTTGAAGTTCTAGCCAGAGCAATAAGACAACATAAGGAGATTAAGGGGATACAAATTGGAAAGGAAGAAGTCAAGCTTTCCCTATTTGCAGATGACATGATAGTATACATGAGTGACCCCAGAAATTCAACCAAGGAACTGATACAGCTTATAAACACCTTCAGCAACATAGCAGGATACAAGATCAACTCAAATCAGTAGCCCTTCTATATACAATAGACAAACAGGCTGAGAAGGAAGTCAGAGATACATCACCCTTTACAATGGCCACAAATGATATAAAATACCTTGGGGTTACTCTAACTAAGCATGTGAAGGACCTATATGACAAGAACTTTAAGTCCCTGAAAAAAGAAATTGAAGATGTCAGAAAATGGAAAGATCTCCCAGGCTCATGCATAGGCAAGATTAACATAGTAAAAATGGAGATCTTACCAAAAGCAATCTACAGATTCAACGCAATCCCCATCAAATTACCAACACAATTCTTCACAGACCTGGAAAGAATAATACTCAACTTCATATGGAGTAGAGGTTTTCGAAGTATGACCTGATGATTCTCTGGATTTCCTCATTGTCTGTTGTTATGTCCCCTTTTTCATTTCTGATTTTGTTAGTTTGGATGCTCTCTCTCTGTCCTTTGGTTAGTTTGGATAAAGGCTTGTCTATCTTGTTGATCTTCTCAAAGAACCAACTCTTTGTTTCATTAATCCTTTGTATTGTTCTCTTTATTTCTATTTTATTGATTTCAGCTCTCAATTTGATAATTTCCTGGCATCCATTCTTCTGAGAGACTTTGCTTCTTCTTGTTTTAGAGCTTCCAGGTGTGCTGTTAAGTCACTAATGTGAGATTTCTCCAACTTCTTTATGTGGGCATTTATTGCTATGAATTTCCCTCTTAGCACTGCTTTCATAGTGTCCCATAAGTTTGGGTATGTGGTGTATTCATTTTCTTTGATCTCTAGGAAGTCTTAATTTCTTTCTTTATTTCTTCCTTAACCCATTGGTGGTTCAGTTGAGCATTATTCAGTTTCCATGAATTGTAGGTTTTCTGTAGGTTTTTTTTGTTGTTGTTGTTGAAATCTAACTTTAAACCATGGTGGTCTGATAGAACGCAGGAGGTTATTCCAATTGCTTTGTATCTGTTGAGATTTGCTTTGTGGACAAGTATGTGGTCGATTTTAAAGAAGGTTCCATGGGGTGCTGAGAAGAAGGTATATTCTTTTTTGTTTGGATGGAATGTTCTGTAGATATTGATTAAGTCCATTTGAGTCATAACATCAGTCAAGTCCATTATTTCTCTGTTAAGTTTCATTTTGGGAGATCTGTCCAGTGATGGAAGTGGGGTGTTGAAATCTCCCACTATTAATGTGTGGGGTTTTATATGTGATTTAAGCTTTAGTAATGTTTCTTTTACATATGTGGGTGCCCTTATCTTTGGGGTATAAAATGTTCAGAATTGAAACTTCATCTTGGTGGATCTTTCCTGTGATGAGTATGTAATGCCCTTCTTGATCTCTTTTGATTGATTTTAGTTTGAAGTCTATTTTGCTGGATATTAGGATGCCTATGCCTGCTTGCTTCTTAAGACCATTTGATTGGAAAGTCATTTCCCAGTCTTTTATTCTTAGGTAGTGTCTATCTTTGAATTTGAGATGTGTTTCTTGTATGCAGCAGATAGATGGGTTCTGCTTTTGTATCCATTCTGTTTGCCTGTGTCTTTTTATAGGTGAATTAAGTCCATTGATATTAAGGGATATTAATGACTAGTGATTGTTCATTCCTGTTATTTTTTTTGGTGGTAATGTGTGTGTACTTCTCTTCTTTGGGATTTACTGCTGTGGTGTTATCTATTGCCTGTGTTTTCATGGGTATATCTGCCTTCCTTAGGTTGGAATTTTCCTTCTAGTGCTTTCTGTATGGCTGGGTTTGTGGATAAGCATTGTTTAAATCTGGCTTTGTCTTGGAATGTCTTGTTCACTCCGTCTATGATGATTGAAAGTTTTGCTGGGTATATTAGTCTAGGCTGGCATCTATGGTCTCTTAATGTCTGCATTATATCTGTCCAGGTCCTTCTGGCTTTCAAAGTCTCCATTGAGAAATCGGGTGTTATTCTGATGGGTTTGCCTTTATAAGTCACTTGGCCTTTTTCCTTTGCTGCCCTTAATATTCTTTCTTTATTCTGTATGTTTAGTTGTTTAAATATTATGTGGCGAGGGGACTTTTTTGGGGGGGTCTAGTCTGTTTGGTGTTCTATAGGCTTCTTGTATCTTCATAGGCATTTCGTTCTTTAAGGTGGGAAAGTTTTCTTCTATGATCTTGTTAAATATATTTTCTGTGCCTTTGAGTTGTTGTTATTCTCCTTCCTCTATCCCTATTATTCATAGGTTTGGTCTTTTCATGGTGTCCCAAATTTCTTAGACATTTTGGGTCATGACTTTGTTGGTTTTAGTATTTTTTTTTGACTGATGAATCTATTTCTTCTACCGCGTATCTTCAATGCCAGAGATCCTCTCTTCCATCTCTTGCATTCTGTTTGTTATACTTGCATCTGAAGTCCTGTTCATTTCCTCAGATTTTCTATTTCCAGCATTCCCTCTGTTTGTGTCTTCTTCATTTTTTCTATTTCCCTTTTCAGGTCTTGGACTGTTTCCCTCATCTGTTTCATTGCTTTTTCATGATTTTCTTTCAGGGATTTATTGTTTTCTTCTGCTTTATTTGTCCTTTCCTCTAGTTTTTTTTTTTTTAATAGCATTCTTCCCATTTTTTGTTTGTTCCTCCATTTCATTTTTGATTTCTTCTTTATAAGCCTCTAGCATCTTCATGATGTTATTCTTAAGTTTGCTTTCTTCTGCTTCGTCCATTTTGTGATGTTCAGGTCTAGCTGTTGCAGGAGGGCTAGGTTCTGGTGATGCTGAATTGCTCTTTATTTTGTTATATGTACTTCTGCCTTGACGTCTGCCCATCTCCTCATGGATTCGCTCTTGGTCTTATCAGCACTCTTGGTTCAGAAGGAGCTGACAGATTCGAGAAGCCTCTCTCTGGTCTAGATGGAAGCTCTGGGCCGATGGGAGCTGCGGGTTGGTCTCTGAGTCTTGGGCGGATGGGTGTGGGGGCAGGGTGTGGAGACTGCAGAGTATACTGGGGGATTTTGGAGAAGGGGAATCTTGGTGGGGGGCGTGGAGGTCCCTCCTGATGGCCAAAACCTGGGGTCAAGTTGAGCAGGTCTTCCCTAGAATCGCTGGTGCCCAGGGATGAGATCTAGAGGCAGGCCTCTCTGGGTATGACCCCAGGCACTCACCTCTTGTCCTGATGGGAGCTCCAAGGTGAGATCTAATTCTGTATTTTTAAAAGATTTACTTATTTTTATTTACATGTATGTTCGTGTATCTGTGTATGAGCATGCCTATTACCTGATGTGAGTGCTGGGAACTTAGCCTCCTCCACTGCAGTACATCGAGTGCTCTTAATCACAGCACCGTCTCCACAGCCCCCACTTTGATTCCTAAGCTCTCAGCCTAGATGCCTACCTAGGCTGGATGGAACCAGGGTTCCTGTCATTCAAGGAATACAGTCATATTTTTGACATCAATATCCTTGTGATGATTTTCTAGTCTCAGTGTCTTTGCAAGATTTCTATTCCTTTTCTATATAATTAAAAATTCTTAGAGCCTAAATTACTAGGTAAAATCTTTAAATGTTTCCAATCCCCCCATCCTCATGTTCCTACTCATACCAGATTTAGTGGGTTTTTTTCAAGTTACGTTTATTTCTTTTGTGTGTATCTTTTGCTTTAACATGCTAATCCATTTCCAAATTCCTTGTCTTTATTTCTTTTATGGTAAACTTCTGTCCTTCTCTTTACATCTTAGTGTGGGCGTTGCTTCTTTTAGGAAACTATCTGTGAGTGACTTCTGCTCTTGCTGGAACTTGATTATAGTTTATCCCCACCCAGTCTCCTTCATAGCAGTGAATACAGTTGTAATTAAGTAACTAAATAAGGACTTTCTAAAGTAGTATAAGGTCTTTTTTCCCCTTCTCCTAGAAACGCCCAAACAGTAGGCACTATCCTCTCTTTCTCTGACTTGTTGCATAGTGCCTGTCTGCAGAAAAGACACGAGTATTTGTTGAATGGAAAAGGATGGTTGAATGAAGTGAGCATAATGGGAGAAAAATGAATTACTGTTTGGATAGTGACTCTCTAAGTTTTGTGTGTAAAAACTATGTGAGAAAATGTTGCCAGAAGGGGTAGTGGTCCTCTTGCTATAAGTTGATTGATGGTGTTACGAGTGCAAGCTAGTCTGGGACTGGGAAACAGTTCTCATGGTTTCTTTAAAATAAAAGTCAATGGTATATATTTACTTTTTCTCAATTTTTTTTTTTTTGTTGCTCTTGTGGTTTACAGGAACTTTGTTTACATACTAAGCTGTTAGCCCCAGTTAATTGTACCATTGCTGACTTCCTTATGAAAGCCCCTGAACCACCTCCAACTTTAATTGTAAGGAATGCTGTTCAGATGCTGAAGGTTGGTGTTTTAATTATTTTACTTCTTTGTTTTTTCAATTTGAAATTTAAGCTAAGTGAGCATGTGTTTTAAGTGATCTTATTATTATTAAAAGATTTTAGTTGATTGGTACTTCAAATAGTGCTCTTTTAATTTAAAATAGTTCTTATATATGTGTATATATTTAATACAAAATATATATTTGATGTGACAGTAAAAGAATTATTTGCATTAGTTTATACTTAATGAGTTTTTAACTTAAGTATCATTTTGGGTTAAGTCAAATTGGTTTTTTGTCTCCTTTTACCTAGACAATAGATGCAATGGATGCGTGGGAAGATCTGACTGAGCTTGGGTATCATCTGGCTGATTTGCCAGTAGAACCACATCTTGGTAAAATGGTCCTGTGTGCTGTTGTTTTAAAGTGTCTGGACCCCATCCTTACAATTGCCTGCACGCTTGCTTATCGCGACCCTTTTGTACTGCCTACCCAGGCCTCTCAAAAACGTGCAGCTATGCTTTGTAGGAAACGTTTCACTGCAGGGACTTTCAGTGACCACATGGCACTTCTCAGAGCATTCCAGGTACTGTTACTTTTTTTTTTTTAATTGCTAAGCATGATGTGTTAAATACATTCTGGGACAAGGATAGCAGTTTAAAAAACAAAAATTTATAAACATTCTGTTAATTTTGTTTATGTAAGAAGCCACATTTTATTCATTTGTATTTAAGATTTATTTATTTCTTTGTTTATTTCTTTGTATCTGAGTGTTTTTCTTGCATGTATGTATTTGCATCATGTGTGTACCTGGTTTCTCAGTAGGTCAGAAGAATGGTTTGATTCCCTGGAACTAGAGTATTGAGGGATGTGAGCCACCACGTCAGTGCTTAGAACTGAACCTGGGTCCTCTACAAGAGCAACAAATGCTCCAGTTTCAGAAGTCACATTTTATCAATGAAGCAGAAGTGTATAGGGAAACGACCATGAGGCCCTCAATCCTACACAAAGAGCTACAGGCAGCTAAGGAATACTGAGAGTGGGAGAAATAGTCTTCCTAAGGGAAGAGCACACCAATTGGATACAGTACGAAATGGTCAGCCCTGAAAACATACATACAAGTAACATTATACAGACAGAGTAGGTTATAGTTCAGAATATATTATGCATGTAACAATGAAGAAAGAGGCTATGAATTGAAAGAGAGTAAGTATGGGTATATGGGAGAGTTTGATGGAGGAAAGGGATGAATGAAATGATGTAACTATATTATAATTCAAAAAAATAAATATTTTAAAAAATATCTGGCTGGGTGGTGGTGGCACAAGCCTTTAATCCAGCACTCGGGAGGCAGAGGCAGGCGGATCTTTGTGAGTTCGAGGCCATCCTGGGCTACCAAGTGAGTTCCAGGAAAGGCACAAAGCTACACAGAGAAACCCTGTCTCAAAAAAAAAAACAAAAAAAACAAAAAAAACAAACAAACAAACAAACAAACAAAAAAATCTGCTCCTTATAGTTTAGCATGACTAATTTATTTCTATTTTGTCACCCCTATTTTCTCCTAATTAGGCTGTATATGCACATATATATTTGTATTTCATGTTTGAAAGTTTCTTATTGTTGAGTCATGACTTGGCCAAGAAATACTCTTAAAATTATTATTTAGAATGACTGTGTGCTATGTAGAGGACGCAGAACAAAGATTGGAAGAAAATTATCTTCAATTTAGTATTTGTAAAATTATTTTTAACAATATTTCTTTTACTTCTGCACTCAAGGCATTATGCCAATAATTTAATTTTATAAAGTAAAATAGAGAATTTAAAACTTTAAAAAATAATAGATATTGAGTAAAGAAAATGATAAGACAAAAGTAGCCTCTGAGGAGAGAAATGCAATGTCATTTAGAAATTCAGATATGTAGGAAAGAATACATTATTTCTTTAAAAAAACCTTTTATAATTATTCAAATTTCTTGACTGTAGGCTATGCCTCTCTCTATATTTTTACATTTCTCTTTGTTTATGTGGAAAACACTTTCAGGCATTCAATATTTTTCCAATATATGTAATTTAAACAATTGCAAGTTCATTTATGATTATTATTGAAGGTTGGATTGTTGAGTTCAGATATTAGATAGTATATATTATAGATACTTAAGTAAGAATCAGAAATCTAGAGTAGAATCCTTGTGTTTTGTTCTTTCTAGCTCTTTTGAAAGCTGTTGAGATAAGATACAACATTCTTTTCGTTATGTTCCAAGCCAGGATAACATAGTTTCAAAGGCCAGATTTTTATATTATTAGGAGTTTCAGGATTCCTAGCTATAAAAGTATTATAATGAACAATGTAAGTGGAAAGCCTCTCACTTATGTGTAATAAAACTAGCTATCTATATTCCAGCCAAAAACTATGTCTATGAGGGAAATTCTTACAGAGTTGATCGTTTGAGTCACTTAATGTTCAGTTCTCATTGGAATTTTGTAAACTCGATTAACATGATAGCAGTTGTATATAAACTAATTGACAAGTCTAATGTGATTAAAATCTTAGATTTCTTTGTGAAATTATTAGAATGATACTTTACCTTTAGTGATTGATACAGTGACATTACTTTGTTATCTCACTGTGGAGTGGTTGGTAAACATGTCTTCTATATACTGTTTTTGTAGGCATGGCAGAAAGCACGAAGTGATGGCTGGGAGCGAGCCTTTTGTGAAAAGAATTTTCTCTCACAAGCTACCATGGAAATCATTATAGGCATGAGAACACAGTTGCTTGGGCAGCTTAGAGCATCAGGTAAGGTTTCCTATGTAGAACACCTGCTTATCCTTCATGTTTCTAGACTTTAAAGTGATGCCAGTTTTTATAGTTTTATATCCCATTAGGTGTCTGTATTCATGAACTGATGTGTACACTTCTCTATCTTCTGGACTTTTCCCTTATGGGTGAAATAAAACATTACACAGGTTGTAGTAGTAAACTATATGGACATGGTCTATATATCCTTTTGATACTGTTGGCAGTGAGCAATTTATGTTTTTTGTTAAAGATCAATCTAGATTTAATAAGTTGTTATATTTACTTTTGCCACTACCAACCGGAAGTTATTTAACTCTATAAAATAACAATTATAAGAATTTAATTAGATTGATCTGGCTACTGTGTATATAGTAGTAGAACACTAAAATGATTGGTAATTACTTAAAGGTACTTAATTCTTTTTTGAGAAACTCTAATGTTATTTTTTTCTTCTAGAATTGCTTCTTTGAATTTTTTTATTGTTTTTTTTTTTAATAACATAGTTAACTGAAGTGATAGTCAATAGTATCAGAATCTGGATTTATAGATTAGCTGAAGTATTCAGGGAAACCAGAGAATTGAGAATTTAGATTTGTTTTAAATACAGGAAATATGAAGGAATTTTGAAATTTAAGCATAAAGTTAACTATACTTCTACAATTGACATCTGAGAAAATGAAAACATTGATGCAAGTAAAAAGAATGGTTTGGGTTTCAAGTTGTGAACTTGGAGAATGTATCTCATAGTAGCTATCTTAGTTTGGTTTCTTTTGCTATGATAAAGACCATGATCAAAAGCAACTTGGGGAGGAAAGGGCTTATTTCAACTTAGGTTGTTACATCACCAAAGGAAGTCAAGGCAGGAACTCTTCAGAAGCTATGGAAGAATGTTGCTGACTGACTTGCTCTCCATTGCCTGCTCAGCCTGTTTTCTTCTACCATCCAGGATTTGCTGCCAGAGATGGCACTGCCTGCAGTGGGCTGGCCCCTTCCCTGTCAATCAGCAGTCAAGAAAATGCCACACAAACTTGACTACAGGCCAATCTGATGGGGATGTGTTCTCAGTTGAGGTCCTATCTTAGATGACTCTAGCTTTTGTCAGGTTGAGAAAAAGCTAACCAACACAACAACTAATGAGTGACTTTACTGAAGAGTGTGCATATAGAGCCAGGCATATTAGCTGTACACTGACATCTTAAATGCTCAGAAGGTTGAAACAGGAGGATCCATTCAGGGCCAGTTAGAATTAATTACATGAGGTCTTGTCCCAGTAAACACTGTACTTCATCTAGCCTGAACAGATCTAAACTTTGCTTTATTAGTTTTATACTTCACACTTGCTAGAATGGATTATATTCATCATGGAGTTGACTGTTGTTAAGTTTATAGGAGGTTACAGTTATTGCTGTCAAATGTATACAAATGTTAAAGCCTTTTGCATGATAGAGAAGAATGGTGTGCTCTTTTTGTCTATCCAGGTTTTGTTAGAGCACGAGGTGGTGGTGACATTCGAGATGTTAACACAAACTCCGAGAACTGGGCCGTTGTTAAAGCTGCATTGGTAGCAGGCATGTATCCTAATTTAGTCCATGTGGACAGAGAGAATGTAGTATTGACAGGGCCAAAGGAAAAAAAAGTACGATTCCATCCTACTTCAGTTCTCAGTCAGCCTCAGTATAAAAAGGTAAAACATTTTTAATCTCTTAGACCTTGTGGTGAATCAAATTTAGGTAGCTGAAGATAAAAAATATTCCAACTACCTCTACTTTAGCAAATTAATGTGCAAAATATGTGTAATGAAACATTAAATCTTAGAAATAGCAGGGGTAGCATTGGAAAAGCAGTGAGGAAATCTGATAAACCAGAAGAGCAATGGCTTGCTGTAATGTTTGAGTGCTAATGTACATCATCTGTTTCACTAGAGAACTTAAAAGTATTCCCAAGAAATTAAGTAACTAACACTGTTTTTAACTGTCTCAATAGATTCCTCCAGCCAATGGTCAGGCTGCAGCGATTCAGGCATTGCCCACAGACTGGCTTATTTATGATGAAATGACCAGAGCTCATAGAATTGCTAATATCAGGTGTTGTTCAGCAGTGACACCCGTTACTGTCCTGGTGTTCTGTGGACCAGCGAGGCTGGCAAGTAATGCTCTTCAGGAACCTTCATCCTTTAGAGGTAAGGTAGTGTGAAGAAGTAAAAAGTCTATTTGAAATAAACCAGTAACATAAAAATACAAACTTCTATGGTTGACAGAAAATACAGTGTTGCATTTGATATAGTGAAACAGTTAGGAAATACAAAGATGAATTTGGTGTGTGAAATAGGGAGTACTAAGATGTAGTTGATGTACTGAGACAGGAAAACTACAAGGCATAATGATATACTAAGACAGGAAGTAGTAAGCTATAGCACTTTTGTTGAAATTGATTTTCAGTTAACATATTGTTGGTTTATTTTTATTAATCTTACTGATGGGAAGATGTTTGATTTCTACTTGAGTTTAAGTGTAATATAAATAAGAAAAATATTTAAAGAGTAATATTCTCATCTTTACACAAATACTTTTTAATATTGTGTTTTCCTACTTATATATTTTAATTTTTCTAATGCTGTTATTTTGTACTTGTCCAGGTTTTTGGTTATAGTAGGTTGCTGAATAATGATGCCCATTTTCATTTATTTTGTGTGTTGGTGTGCTATAAGAATGTGATATATGTACAAGTATTGGAGGAATTTTAGAAGGTGGCAGTAGGTGTCTTCATCTGTCATTCACTCTGCCTGTTCCTTTGAGGCAGGCTCTCTCCCTGAGCCTGAGGCTCGTGCTTTCTCAGCTAGGCTGGAACCATCAAGGCCCTGCGATTCTCTTGTTATGTGTGTGCTGGGATCGTGCACTAAACATTCTTAACCATAGATAGAGCTGTCTCTCCATCCCCTGCTGCCACATATTTGAGATTGTAAAACTAGGAGTGGGTTAAATCTAGCAGCTACATAGGTTAAAAGTCAAAAGGTCTTTTTAGATATGTTTAAGGCTGAGATTTTTCTGACACCCTAAGTAAAGTGGTTTTAGAAGGCATATAGCTATCTGTATCTTTTGGAGTTCTGAAAAGAGGCATGGGAAGGACACATTTCAGAGCTAACAGATTGTAAATATTTTAAAGGGATGAGAATGTTTTTAGAGAAAAGGAAGAATGTGTTGAAGGTAAATATGTTTTAAGAAGGAAATGCGTGGGTGATGGTGAACGCCTTTAATCCCAGCACTGGCAGTACCAGGTGGATCTCTGTGAGTTCAAGGCCAGCCTGATCTACAGAGCAAGATCCAGGACAGGCACCAAAACTATACAGAGAAACCCTGCCCCCCCCCCAAAAAAAAAAGAAAAGAAAAGAAAGGAAATGAAATGTTTGACTATTAACCATTACTTTGAATGAAAAGACTGAAAATTGTAAGTTGGGTTTGGCAATATGGCATTTATAAGTGGTCTTGTCAAGAACAGTTTCAATGACATGATTGGCTCAGAGGAGATTGAATTTCATGGTGAGAGTAGAATTAATATGATAGGAACCCAGTGTGGTAGTATACCCTTGTAATTCCAGTCCTTGCATGGCAGAGGCAGCAGGATGGTTGTAAGTTCAAGGCCATTGTGGTTTACACTGAGTTCTAGTCAGTGAGATATCATTCCAAAAAACTTCCAACAAACAAACCGTGGCAGATAACTCCTAAAACAGATGCTATGGTGGGAGTTTTGGTTCATTGACATCTTTCATTCTTTTCATTCATTTAATAATTTCTTTGGCTTAAAATGTATCAAGTAATTACATGTAAATGTTATTTATGATTCTTCCTTATACTTGGGCCATTCAGAGTAAATGGTGTAGCAGGAATCTTAAAGGTTCTTATTAATAAAATCAAACCCGAGGCCAGTTATTGGGGTGAACGCTGGAAGATCAGAGAAGCAGAACAAGCCACAGCTACCTCACCTTGCCAGTTCCTCAGCTGATCTTGTTTCCTCAGACTGTAAGCTTCTGAGTCTTCAACCAGAATGACTCTCAGCTGAACTGTTGTTCAAAAGCCTGAATGCTTAACCAGCCAAATGCTTTACTAGCCAAATGCTTCTAGTTCCTGGTCTTCACGCTTTATATAATCTTTCTCTTTCTGCCCCCACTCCCTGGGATTAAAGGTGTGAGTCACCATGCCAGGCTGTTTCCAATGTGGCCTTGAACTCACAGAGATCCGCCTGGCTCTGCCTCCCGAGTGCTGGGATTAAAGGCGTGTGCCACCACTACCTATCCTCATGTTTAATATTGTGGCTGTCCTATTCTCTGACCCCAGATAAGTTTATTTCGGGGAACACAATACACCACAAAATGGCTCTTTTCTTAAGGTTGTTATCATTAGGTGCTAGTGTTTAGAATAATTTAAAACATTAAATATTTCATTTGTACTTTGATTCTGTTCTTTTCAAGAGATAAATCTCCTTAACAGTTGTTTATTTCATCTTTTGCCCATTTTCTTATTTAGATATTACTATTTTTCTATAAAACTTGAATTATATTTTAATTTTTAAAAATTATTAGTTTTATTTTATAAATTAGCTTAGAGAGTAATAGGCTTCCATATGGGGTTTACATAATACTTAGTTGACTCTCTGAGCCCTAGTCCCCTCTCTTCTCTCTGCCTACTTCTTCTCAGTACCCTTCTGTCCCTTGGTTTCCCTTCCATTTTGTTGTATTGTCTTCCCCATAGCCTCCCTCAAGGCTCTGTTCTAGTTTCCTGGCCTTTATTTATTTACTACCATTTAGACAACAGGCTAGGAGCTGCATAGTTAGAGGCTAATATCTGAGCCTCGGTTTGCCTTACTTAACACAATGTTTTCCAGTTGCACAGATTTTCTGAAAATTTCATTTTTCTTTACGGTTGAACAACTTCCATTGTATTTATGTACCACATTTTTCATTATCTGTTGATGGACATCGGGGCTGATTCCACTTCCTTACTCTTGTGAAAAGAATAGTATAAACACATCTCTACAGAAGAATGAAAGGAACATTTGGGTATGTGCAAATGGTTGGTATGGCTGGACATATACTAATTCTTTATTAGCTTTTGAGATGCCACTAGTCCGATTTTCACAGTAGCCTTATTAGATAAGGGCTCCTCTTTTCGTCCATCCTCACCAGCATTTATTGTCTTTATTTTTCTGATGGTGGCCATTTGGACAAAGGTGAGAATCTCCATGTAATCTTAATTTGTATTTGCATTTCTCTGATAGCTAGCTGTTGAACACAGTTAAAATGGTTGGTGCTTGTTTCTGTTGCTTCTTTTGAGATATTTGTTCAGATTATTGGCCAATATTGATTGTCAGGAGTTTCTTTTTTTTAATTTTTGCAGTTCTTTATTTATTTTAGAAAGTAACTCCTTTTGAAGATTGTTAATTCTGATAATTTGTTTTGCCATGCAGAAACTTGAGTTCTATGTAACCATATTTGTCAGTTGCTGAGGCTTTTTTCCTGTGCTGTGGGGATTCTGTTCTGGAATTTGGCATATGTCTTGAAGTGCTTTCCCTGTGATTTTTTCTTTAACAGTCTAAGTGTTTTTTGTTTTAAGTTAAGTTTTTGATCCATTTTAAGTTGATTTTTGTGTAGAATGAGAAATACATACCTGACTTCATTTTGCAAGTGGATATTAAGTTTTGTAAGCAAGATTTGTTACAAAGGCTTTCTATTTTCCAGTGTTTTTTGGTTGTTGTCATTACCTCTGTCAAAAGTTAGGCATTCTGGGCCTGGAGAGATGGCTCAGAGGTTAAGAGCACTGCTTGCTCTTCCCAAGGTCCTGAGTTCAATTCCCAGCAACCACATGGTGGCTCACAATCATCTGTAATGACATCTGGTGCCCTCTTCTGGCCTGCAGGGATGCATACAGACAGAAGAACACTGTATACATAATAAATAAATAAATCTTAAAAAAAAAAGTTAGACATTCAGAACTGTTTGGGTTTGTCTCTAGGTTGTCTGTTACATTCCATTGGTCATCTATTACAAGTCTGTGTGAGAGTACCATGCTGTCTTTATCACTATGGCTCCATAGTATACTTTGAGGTTGAGTAATTTTGAGATCTTCAGCTGTGCGTCTTATTCCTTAAAGCTGCTTTGCTATCCATAGTTTTTTGTGTTTCCATACAAATTTTAGTGTATTTTTCTTTAGTTCTGTGAAGAATGCTCTTGAGATTTCTAGAGATTGCATTGAAATCTGTAGATGGCTTTTACTAGTATAGGCCTTTTCATAATATTAATCCTGCCAACCTAGGAATATGGCTTTATGGCTTTATGGCTTTAAAAGTATTAGCCTTTTTCTGTCATACTTTAAGCTGTTTTGATTACCATCTATTCAGATTGATTGATCTTATACTATTTACTTTCAGAGTTGAGAAAATAATTTTTCTGTTGCTGTGATGAATATTGTTATTTTCTGTAATTTGAGTTTTAAGATTTATTTTTCTCAGTGAGGTAGATTTGATTTAATGTATTCTTCCTCCTCTTTTAGAAGTGTTTCTCCCTTATCTGAATCACTTATTAAATAGTATTTATGTATTATTTTCTAGAATGCTTAAAGATGCCTATTAAATTTGGAATCTTTATGTAAGCTTTGTGTATATTCTTTAATTTAACTATTAATTACATTTACACCGGACACTGATTTAATATTTTTGTTTACCAATAAATTCAGTATCTGTTCATGAAGGACCTACCTGTAACTCGTTGCTGCCTTTATATTGATAAAGTATTCTTTGATAATTGTCCCTGTTTTTAAAATTTGGTTGTTGTCTTTTAGTCCTTTATGAATGCAACAGCTCTTTTTTTTTAACTTTATTGTTTTCTTTCAGGAAGTTCAGTATGCTTTATTAAACAGTACCTTATATTAGATTTACTAGTACACTCTTGGTAACTTTTATAAAGATTGGGCATATTTCTGGAGTCTGTTCTTTTCTTCCACCATGGATTCTGGACATCAAACATGTCAGGCTTGTGCAGCACTGAGCCATCTTGTTGGCTTGTATTTTATATATTTAGATGAAGTTTATAATCTGTTTGATTAGATGAACTTCCTAAATGAATTGTTAGACTGTGAAAAGGAGTTTTACATGTAAGAATATCTGCTCTGTGGCTCTGCCATTTTGTAAGAAGGTAAAGTGATGCATTTTTTCCATGTGTGCTGTGACAGCTGATGGCATTCCCAATGACAGTAGTGACAGTGAAATGGAGGACAGAACTACTGCTAATTTGGCTGCTTTGAAACTTGATGAGTGGCTTAATTTCAAGCTAGAGCCAGAGGTAAGTTGCTTTTTAATAGGACATAATTTTTTTTTAGTTGATATGAATTGAAATAGCATGCTAAAATTTTTATCTTCAATATTGATCTCATAATATTAGAAAATATCTATGGCTTGTTTTTCAGTTTTCATAGAGCCCTCATACATTCTCTGCCACAATGAGTTTTTCTTTTGTCAGAGAACTCAAAATAACATAGATGCAGCCCAGAGTCTGTTTGTGCTATTATCTTGCTCTGTTTGTTTTCTATAACAGTACCATGGCTGAGTAATTTTTAAAAATGAGAACTTCCTCAGTCTAAGATCAGGGTGCTGGTGAGGGTTACTATGTTTAACCAGATGACAGCTTAAACCCTGCGCCCTCAACAGGGAAGAATGGTGTATCCATATATGATGGAAAGCTGAACGGCAAAAGACATCTTTAGAAGGATATCTAATCATTGTCATTTCTAAAGATCACATCTTCCATTACTGTTACATTGGGCATTAAGCTTCAACATACATTTTCAGAGGGCCCAAGATCATCTAAGCCATAGTAGTAATAGTTTAGTATTTCTGGATATGTGATAGTTGAGTATTGAGTACAGAACATCATTGACTTTTGCCAGTTTTTTAGAGAAAGATATGAGTTCATTTTGTTTTCATAACTAAATTGGGAGAGATAAATTTTTGTTTTTCAAATTTAAGATTTTCTTGACACAGTCTTTTCTTATTCCAGGTTGGTTTTTTATGACTATTCTCTGTCTATTGGGGACACAACTGCGTTGTCAGTGGTCAGCACTGGCTAGCTTTACTCTTTTAACCATCACTCCACTTATTCATGTATTTATCACATGAGCGTACTGCAGTCTTGTTCCCATTCACATCAGTCCTTTACTTCCGTGTACTATGCCAGTCTGTCTTTGATAACCTGCTCTACTTGGCACTATTGTGTATCGCCTCCCCTTTTAATCCTGCCCCTCTATATTTTTTCCTCATGAATCCTGCTTCATATTCCCTGTCTTAAATAAAGTCAGTCCTTTTTCATTTTTCTTCCTTTGTAGCCATTTTTTTTAAACCTGTGTGCTGTGCTTTAAATTTCAGGTGCTTGTGCTTTATATAAATTTTCTACTTCTAAGTGCCTTGTTGTTTTCTTGCTGTACACAATTCCTGCTAACTTTTATGTCTTTATAGATTTAGAACTGATGGCGCTTATGTCTCTGAAGTCTGTCTCTAGATTAGGCCTTCTGATGCATCCATTTGCATCCTGGCCATCGTCATTCGGATGCTCTATAGATGCTAAAGTATTATATGAATAGGCTAAGTGCTGCATTTTTCCTTATTTACCTTACTGCTGCCTTTTCAGTATTAACCACACACTACCATCATCAGTGTTTACTGTCTCCATTATTAACTGCTTTGTTTCCTTCTGTGTCTCTAGTGCCTAGAATATGATGGCTAAAAATTTCATTTATTCAACAGAATGAATGAAATGAATAGAAAATTATATTGAATGTAAGATAAAGATAGTTCCTTATACAGACAGTTATAGACCATAACTCATGTAAAGAACCTTCTTACAATATATGATACACATTTTGCTTGTTTTTGAACTGAGGATGCTTTGATTACAGGCTGCCAGTTTATTGCTGCAGCTCAGACAGAAGTGGCATAGCTTGTTTTTACGCCGGATGAGAGCTCCATCTAAACCTTGGTCTCAAGTTGATGAAGCTACCATACGAGCAATTATAGCTGTTTTAAGCACCGAAGAACAGTCTGCAGGTTTACAGCAACCATCTGGAATTGGCCAGAGGCCAAGACCCATGTCTTCAGAAGAACTTCCTTTGGCTTCCTCTTGGAGATCCAATAACAGCAGGAAAAGTTCAGCTGACACCGAGTTTGCTGATGGATCCACTACTGCAGAAAGGTGAATTTAGTACTTTATATAGATGGGTACATTTTATTCAGGTCAGTGAACTGTTTGTACTGCTTCCTAATCATACATAATGTAGTGTATGTAAAAGATCACAATAAAATGGAGTTCATTACTTTAAGATATTTCTTATAAGTACTAAGGGAATATGAATGATTCTAAGCTGGTGCCATTCTTTCAAGAAAAAACTGAAAATGTTGCATATCCAGAATCCATAAATTTAAGGTCCTTTTGGAAGATAACAAGTTCTGAAATGATCCACTTTAGTCTAGACACACTGACTAGGAAATACTGGCAGTCCTCTTTAAGGAGCGGTTTTCCTATAGCACTCCCTACTGTTAGTCCTACTAGCTAGCACTCCTACAGAAGAGCATGTTGCCTGTTCAGTGACACACTGAATGCCTGTTTGATGTAAAGGCAACAGCCGTGAAGAAAGCAGGTAGTTTTTCTTCATTCCATCAAAATTACAATTTTCCCACTTGCTATATGTTGTAGATTTATTTGAATCCAGGGTGTGTACTAGGTAGGGTGTTAGGTTTTTTTTTTTGTTTTATTTAGTGTTGTTCTAGTATATAGATTTCATTCTCTTCACTCTAGTCCAGTATTCTTTCCATGTCAGTATACTACTATTTTTAAGTTTATTTTACATGCACAGTACCATTTCTGATTTCTCAGAATGTGTTTTTTACCTTGTTTTTTAAATGTACTCTATAGTCTTTGGTTGCTTTTTGTTGTTGTTTTGGTGTGTGTGTGTGTGTGTGTGTGTGTGTGTGTGTGTGTGTGTGTGAGAGAGAGAGAGAGAGAGAGAGAGAGAGAGAGAGAGAGAGAGAGAGAAATGGATATTGGATGTCTTCCTTAGTAGCTTTCCACCTTCACTTTTGAGACAAGGTCTCAATGAACTTAGACCTCACTTATTTGGCTAGCTGGGGAGCAAAACCCAGGTATTTACCTCTCTTTGGCACCCTGGTTCTGAGATTACATACACCACCTTTTTATGGAGATTGAGTTCAGGTCCTCATGATTGCATGGTAGATTTGTTTCATTTGTGTCGCTGTGATAAAATACTTGACGAAGACAATTTAGAGGAGAAAGGGTTTATTTTGACATAAATTTCCATGATGGATAGAGTCCATCATGCTGGAGAAGACATGGCAACAGGGAGGAAAGGCATGGCAGGCTTGGATGTAGGAGCAGGAAGTTGTCTGGTTGTATTTCACCAAAGAACAAGAAGGGTAGTGAGGCTGTAATGCCTCAGAGGTTGATTTCAGTGCCTTGCTTCTTCTAGCAAGGCTCAGCTGCTAAAGTATCTATCCATAACCTTCTGAACAGGACTACCAGCTGGGTACCAGTGGTCAAACAGAAGAGCCTATAGGGACATTTTACATTCAAGTCACAACATGTAGCAAGTACTTCACTAACTGAGCCATCTTCCCACCTCCCAACTGTTTCTTACATATGTATTGTTTTACATATTCATTTATTTATTCATTGCTGGGTATCAAACCAGGGCTTCAGGCATGCTGGGTAAGTTTTATATCACTATGTTACACTCCCAGTCCATTCTAGTCCATTCTTTCTTTTTTATTAATGTAAATAGAATGATGAAATTCCCTTAAAAGTACTCCAAACATCGTATATGTTATTGGGATTTGGGGCTGAAATAGCATTCCTTTTGTATTATAAACTCATATATAACTGATCTGTGCTTCTTCTTGCTCAAGAGTACTGATGAAATCTCCATCTCCAGCCTTACATCCACCTCAGAAGTACAAAGACAGAGGAATTTTACATCCTAAACGGAGCACTGATGACCGATCAGATCAATCATCTGTGAAATCGACGGACAGCAGCAGTTACCCGAGTCCTTGTGCTAGTCCCTCTCCTCCATCCTCAGGGAAGGTAGGGCATCCACAAGCTGTAGGAAAGAGCAGCTTCACAGCCAATCTCATGTACATAGTTATACAGAATTATAAAGCTTGGACTTTGGTAACTGTGGCCTGTGTTCTAATTACTACCACTTAGTGTATTTATTTATTGATGGCTTATAGCCATGCAGCTCATTTTTTTCTTTATTTTTATAGAACTTTTTGTTACAACGAAAATGCTACCTTGATATTAATTTTGGTTTATAATTCTTTCAAGTGTTTTCTGTCGTTCAATGATTATTTTAAACACATAAAATAAATTTAAAAAATAAAATATAGAAGATAGAAAATTTTGATATGGGGGTTGGGGATTTAGCTCAGTGGTTGAGTGCTCGCCTAGCAAGTGCAAGGCCCTGGGTTCAGTCCTCAGCTCAAAGAAAGTTTTGATATGGAATTGAAAACTGTCTTTTAAAAAATGATGTTAGTGGTTTCACATGTTCAGAAAGTGTTTATTTTTACTTGTGTTACTAGTACATGGATAAGGAAGTATTTGATGGTGAATTACTTGTGTTTTGGTAAACTATGTCGGCTGAACACTTGCTAATTAACAAGAAAATATGTTTCTGTGCTTACATTTAATTTGGGGGGGCTTATTTCAAACCCTTTATTAAGGTATACTTTGTTCAAAGAACTTGATAGTTTATGGGCCACTGAGATGGCTCAGTGGGTAAAGTGCATTCTACCAACTCCATGACCTGAGTAGTTCTTGGGCCCCAGATGGCTGAATGAGAGAGTGGAGGCCTTCAGGTTGTCCTCCTCTTTGCACAAGTGTGCTGTGACATGAACACCCCTCCTTACACACAGATGTAATAGAAAAATTATCAGTTCCAACTGGACAACTTCAGTGAATTTGCCAAGTGTATATAACTAATGATAGCATAGTCATATACAGAACATTTCTACTACCTTAGTACCCCAATAACCACTGCTCATTCTTCTTAATGGCTTGTAGGTGGAATCGTGTTTATTGTGTCTAGTTTATTTTACTTAATGCAATGCTTTGAGATTCACCTATACTGTTGAGTGTAACAGTTATTTTTTCCCTCTGAGTAGTATTCTATTGTATGGATATGCCATGGTTTGTTTACACATTTACCAGCTGATGTGTATGTTTGTTTGTTTTTTTTTCTGAAGGTACTGTAATATTTGAATGGAGCCTTTGTATGTAGATGTTTTTATTTGGTGTTGGATACCTAGGAGTGGGATTGTAGATTGTATAGTACTTTTTTTGTTCCATATTGACAAAACTTTTCATATTATAACTTAGTCATTCTAGTGGACTATATAGTGATAGTTCATTGTTGTTTTAATTTGCATTTCCCAAGTGTCTAGTGACGTTCAGCCTCTTTTCTTGTGCTCACATACCGTTCTGTATATAGTCTTTGGCAAATTATTTATTCATATTTTTGTTCATTTTATGCTCTTCTTTATGGGTTATCTTTTTATAAATTAAGTTATAAGAACTTTCTATATATTTAGGGCATTTGTTTTAACATGCTCTGATGTTTTTATTTTGAGTGTAATCTGTTCATTTTTTGTAATGTCATTATTTGCAGTTACTATTTCATGTCTCAAGGTTCCCCATGTGTCTTTAATATTTTCTGCTATTTAAAAATACCTATTTTTATAGTATTTGTGTTTTTTAAAACCTTCTAAACATTAGTCACACAATTTGAAACAGGTTCTTTACCATTCTTGTCCACTGTCTCAAAAATCTGTCATGTGAGTCTGCATGTATTGATTTTTTTTTTCCTTGTTATGGGTCCTATTCTTTATTTTCTATGCATTGCTTATAAATTTGTTTGACTGTTAGATTTTTGTTGTGTTCCTTTAAATAGTGTTAATTTTTGTTCTATTATTTGGGCTAGTTACAATCAGTGTAAAATCTTTTTTTGTTTTGTTTTGTTGTTTTTTGAGACAGGTTTTCTCTGTGTAGCCCTCACTCTCCTGGAACTTGCTTTGTAGATCAGCTGGCCTCGAAATCCTCCTGCCTCTGCCTCCTGACTGCTGAGATTAAAAGCCTGCACCACCACGCCTGGCTCCAGTTTAATACTTTTTAACTTAAAAAATTATTTGTGTGTGTATGCATGTACATGTATGTGCACGTGTGCATTCACATACCAAAACAGCTTTCAGGAGTGAGTTCTCTTCTTCCACCATGGGTTCTAGGGGTTAAACTCAGGTCAGGATGTTTTCTTGGCAAGCACTTTACCTTGCTGAGCCATCTTGCCAGTTTAATAATCCTTTTGAGTTTTGGTTAAAAGAAGTGTTACAGTGGGTCCTAAGCAGTCTTTGTCTTGGTGTTAGTTTTTTTCCAGGCCTCAGGCTTGACCATTCTAAGGGCAGGTAAAGTATGTATTACAAGGTGTCTGCCCTATTCCCAACCGTATGGGAGACGTGGGAATTATTTAGTGTACTGCTTTCCTTCCATTCTTTGCCTACTCTCAGCACATTTCTTTTGTTTGAACTCTTGGTCAGGTCAGTGCCTAGCCATCCATGTTTGGGGACCCTTCTGCAGTTTCTCTGCAGTTTTTGTGCAGCTCCTTCTTTACATTGCTGTGCCCATTCTCGTCACTTTGGTGTCTTAAGCTTCAGTGAGAGTATTAGACTGTCCTCTTTGTCATCTTGAAACTGCCTCTAGGCAGAAACTGGAGCGATTTTGGTTTTGTTTTAAGAACTGGAAAGTTTCAAAAACATTTTCTGAAAATTCATTCTATGTGTAAATTAAAAGTAATAAAGAGTTCCTTTCTTCTTGATATAAGGCATTTTAGATGGTTGGACCTAAGTGCTTCTTTTTGGCTTTTTTTTTTTTTTTGGTTTTGTTTTTTTGAGACAAGGTTTCTCTGTGTAGCTCTGTGCCTTCCCTGGATCTTGTTCTGTAGACCAGGCTGGCCTTGTCTTTTTGGCTTTTTAACCTCATTTTGATTAAGCCTTGTAAAGGTTTTACAGCATTACAACTATTTACATTTGCTGAATATTTGGTAAAGTTTATGTGTTATGAAGTTATTATTTATGAGACCCGACTGGCTTTGAAAGGTCAAATTACCTTTCAAGAACATATATGCATTCTCTCCTAGGGTTCAAAATCTCCTTCACCAAGACCAAACATGCCTATTCGTTACTTCATCATGAAGAGTAGCAATCTGAGAAACCTTGAAATTTCTCAACAGAAGGGTATCTGGTCTACAACCCCTAGTAATGAGCGGAAGCTAAATCGAGCCTTTTGGGAGAGCAGCATGGTTTACTTGGTATTTTCTGTTCAAGGATCTGGACATTTCCAGGTAAGCCATCATGAATCAATAAAATGGGCTTTGTTTTGCCTGTAGGTTACACTGTCAAATCCAGAGAAAAACAAAACCAAACCCTAGATTTCTGTTGTATTGGGGTACAATAAAATTGTCTGTGGTGTGACTGGAAGTGAGGTCAATTTCACATTTCTGCAAAGGGGCGATAGAACTCTGCTTTTACCTTACTAGAGTGTTTCCAAATGAGTAGTTCTTCTGACAGCAGCTTTGGATCTGTCAGTGGGTGAAATACCAAGAAGCTTTGTCTTTGTAAAATGTTTATGTGGACTGGGAAAGTTATTTACAATGAAAAGACCATGCTTCCTTTTAAAAGAAATTTCAAAATTATGTTCTATTGTATCAATAAAAGTTTTGCCTGAATGTCTGTACCACATGTATGCAGTACCCATAATAGCCAGAAGTGAAAGTCAGATCCCCTGGAACTGGAGTTATAGATGGTCATGAGCCACCACGTGGGTGGTGGGAATTGAACCCAGGTCCTATGGAGGAGCAGCTAGTGCTCTTCACCACTGAGCCATCTCTGTCTCTGAGATGGTTTCTTAACCACCTTTGACTTAACTTGTAAACTATTGAATTATTTCATATTTAATTATGAAATTTGATGATTATTTTTTATATAATAAATGCTGACTTATCACTGTTGATACATTATTTAGAAGCTATTAATATTTGAAATTACATTAGACTAGAATTAGTTTATCTTCCAAAATTTGATAAAGGTCTTTTTGGTTCTTGATAAAATTATATTATTTTAATATTTTATCTTTTCTTTAAAATTCTTTAAAAATGATAATTACCCCTATCAGGTAAATATATATATTTTAATAACATCTTTGCTTCCTTCTTTTTCCTTCCTTTCTTATACAGGGATTTTCTAGAATGTCTTCTGAGATAGGAAGGGAGAAGAGTCAGGACTGGGGGTCAGCTGGCCTAGGAGGAGTATTTAAAGTGGAGTGGATACGGAAAGAAAGCCTACCCTTTCAGTTTGCACACCATTTACTCAACCCTTGGAATGACAACAAGAAAGTCCAGATAAGCAGAGATGGCCAGGTATATACTGGCATCTTACATGTTTTCTTTTGATTTTCTTTTTTTTTTTTTTTATTGTTACTGCTCAGAGAAGAAAATGGATAAATATAAATTACATATACCATAGACACATGAGCAAGAATGGTTTTGATTTATAAAGAGCATAAAAATCTGCTAGCAGATGTCTTATAGATCTTTTTAAATATTTGTTAAGTTTTGTTTCTTGATGTATGAAATTTTTCATGAGTCACTTTATGGAGCGTTCTGTTGTCAGTGACCCATGTGACCAAAGCAGAATCCCTCCCTGAGGTAATTTGACTGAAGTCTCAAGCTGATAGCCCTGTCAGCTTCCTTTGTGTTTAAGCACATTATGCAAATTGTAGCCTTTTAATTCTAGTGGCTTGATTTATTTCTGTCTCCTTTGCTTTTTTTTGATGCTGCCTCTTTGCATTTAAGCTAGTAATATGATGAGAATTAATGAATAGTGCCAAAATAATGTGCTAGCTACATCGTGTAATCTGTTCTTAGTAACAACAGTACAGTGAACTATTGGTCCCAATTACATGGGAGAAAGGAGATTCAGGGGTTAGTTTTTACCAAAAATTACATCCAATAATTTATTTGAAGCATGGTGGCTTACTTCAAACCACCCTAGGGAAAGAGTTGGGTTCTTTCTAGATATTCTTTAGGGGTATCATCTGTGCCACAGAAGGAGGAAAAAGTGACATTCTTTTTATTCATATCATAACATTTTAATTTATTAATTTTGATTTAAATTAAATAATTTCTAAGGTAGGAATATGTAGTTACTTAAGATGCTTTCACAGGGAGAAAGCCTCAAAACATCTAGGTTTCAAACTTTTGGAAGTTCAAACTGAGTGCTTCTGTTGAATCTCTACTTAAAATAAAATTCATTGTTTCCATCTGACAAAATTCCAAATTGATTATATGGAAATCTGTTGCCAATTCATCATAAAAAAAGTGCAAGATTTTCACACTAAGTAGAATTTTAAATCTGATTATCAACTCTAAGAAATAGTATGTATTGTTTGATACTAACATGATCTGATTTTTTTTCTTTTTTTTAAATGATCTGATTTTTTAAACATGAAATTTAAAGTGATTTTTTTTTTTTTTGCCTTTTTGTCCACGTGTTTTTTTACTGCCCATTTTTTAATGTTCATTTTAACTTTTGACTTATCTAGGAGCTAGAACCTCAGGTTGGTGAACAGTTGCTCCAGTTATGGGAACGTCTTCCATTGGGAGAAAAAGCCACAGCTGATTGACATTGACATTGACATTCAGGTTATACAATATTTGGCTTGGGGACTACTTGCAGTATTTGTTATCATTAGGATGACTTTCAGATTATTTACCTTTTTCTTTCTATTTTTTCAGAACTCCTGGTATGGAAGAATATTATGCCTGTTGTAACTACTGAATGCACTGACTTGTTGAAACCTTGATGATGTCATGAGTGGGCTTTGTAGCTTAGAGTGTTACTTCAGAATCATCATCTTCATATAGATGAAAAGACCATTTGAATTTTAGTAGTGATTTTAGGCAATGATTATATAATGTTAATTATATGTTTCTGATGAAAGAAACAGCAATTTTGTTATTTGGTATAACAGCACTTATTTTGAGTGTAAACATTTCAGTTGATGATGACAAACTTTTTTTATTTATTTATTTTATTTTGGTTTTTCCAGACAGGATTTCTTTGTGTAGCTTTGTCTGTCCTGGAACTAGCTCTATATGTAGACCGTGTAGACCAGGTTGGTGTCGAACACCCAGAGATCTGCCTATTGCTGCCACCTGAGTGCTGGGATTAAAGGCATGTGCCACTACTGCCCAGCTGTGCCACACTCATATTGCTGACTGTTTAATTCAGGAAAGGCATGAATACATCAGTACATCTAAACATCATTCTATAAGACTTGGCTTTTAGGTTTATCATTAAACAACCAAAAAACTAAAAATTTAAATTATCGCCATAGAACTAGTTATTTATAAAAGGGCTATTCATTCTCTTATTTTTAACTTGAGGTATAGTAAAGAAAACAGAAGGAATGCTATTTTCTCTGATTACAGAATGAGATCAAATCTGAAGAAAGATAGTTTCTCTTTGCCCTTGATCAACCCAATGCTTAATTTTTTTCCTGGTCCTGCCTATTTTAACTGATGTACAGTATACCCATTCTTTTTTTCTTCCCATAAAGCAACCTTCACATAACTATTACTATTACGGCCTCTTTGTTTTGCTACAGAAACCCAATTTAGAAAACTAAAATATATTGACATTCATATAAGTTTTTAAAAAATACTCAGCAGTTATTGGTAGCTTGGTTGCTGTGTATCTTTGAAACTAAAGTTCACAAGGACCATAATTCTTTATGTCTTTAAAAAATGCCCAGCAGTTATTGGTAATTTGGTTGCTGTATGTCTTTGAAACTAAAGTTCACAAGGACCACAATTCTTTGTCTTCTTCCATTACTTTTCAGTCTTTTTTCTCACCAGTGTTTTATATAAATGGGGCATTTATTTTTCTAATGTGAAATGCCAAGTGTCATGTTTCTTTATCATCTCAGAGTAACTTGGATGTCTTTCCTACCACTGGTTAACAGTTTCCTTAGAGACTTGGAGAGTAGAAGTACAGGGCAAAAACAACAGCATGTCTCTGTTACTGAGCTCTAAATAGAGCGGGCTTGACAGTGCTTCTCATGCCATTTGAGTCATTGTTATAAAATGAATTTAAAGATGAAGACAAATGTCTGGTTCTATATTTGAGAACAAAGACTTGAAACATCATGGATCGGCTTGAAGTCTTGAGAACTCTTCTACTTTCTCTGAGAAAACATACTGGTGCATTGCATTAGGATATAAGCTGTGACTTTCGCCTGCACTAGAAATTGTGTTATATAGATAAATATGTAATATATGAATGCATACATGTGCACACACACACACTCACTCACCCACCCACTCACACACTTTGAGACATACCTGTAAGCTGAACCAAAGTGAATTATGCTTCATTGTATGTGTATTACATTTCTCTTCCTATTAAAAAGGCTTACAGTTTTCCTGATAACGTATACTTTTTTTTTTAGGTGTATATGTAGAACTTTTCAGGATTCTAAATTTGGAAGGACTTTTAAAAATAAAACTTGTTTAAATTTTCATCTGTTTTGTAATATCTATCCTTATAAATGATGCATTTGTTGGTAGAGTAAATATAATTTGAATGTAATTAAAATGCTGTGTTTTGAAGAAATGAATTTTAAATATACTTATTAAATGAAATTTTATGAAGTTATTCAGACATGGTGTATGATATATTTCCTTCTTCCCATGTAACATTTTAAATCTCTTATAAGCACAGTCATGATTGTTTTGTTTAAAACTTTCTTTAGACACTTTTCAGATACTAAGACTGAAGAAACCCAAGTTGGTAATACTTTCTGAGATACCAATGAATTTCAGGTACCTTGAAGAATATTTATATGTATCAGTAACCCTTTTCAAATGGCAAAAATCTCAAAAAGTGTTGAGTATAAAACGTTTAAAATTCTTTAGCATAAAATCAGTTAACTATGAATTTTCTACTCAGAAGTGTGGATTTATACCATATTGAAACATTTTTGCATATTGCAAAGAATACCTTGTCTTCAAATGCTAATAGTTTTCCATCTAGCAAATGGAAACACTTGCTGTTTGCCAGGAATGGTTTGCCTGTATCTTTGTAGAAACTTTGTAGAAACTGTAAGCTGAGAAATTTGATTTCCATTAGTCCTTTCATCTTTGAGAGAATTTTAATATTTGTTATTACTAATTCACTGGGAGCAGTTCAGGAGCCTTTATTGATAATAAGTAGTTAGTATACTTTATAATGGCCTATTAAGATACATCAGCTACAGTTCTTGCTGCTTGGGAAGATCCTATATGCTTGAAGGTGGCAATTTTGTTTTGTGTAGTAGAGCATAATTAGGTCATTGTGGACTAATAAGTGCTAAGGCATTTGAAGAGGACGGTTCCTAAAAACTTAATTATTGCTGGGCGTTGGTGGCGCATGCCTGTAATCCCAGCACTCGGGAGGCAGAGGCAGGTGGATCTCTGAGTTCAAGGCCAGACTGGTTTACAGAGCTAGTCCAGGTCAGGCTCCAAAGCTACAGAAAAACCCTGTCTCAAAAAACAAAAACAAAAAAAAAGGGGTGTGTGTGTGTTTGGGGATTCAGCTCAGTGGTAGAGCGCAAGCGCAAGGCCCTGGGTCCGGTCCTCAACTCTGGCCAAACAAAACAAAACAAAACAAAACAAAACTGATAAGTTGGGAAGGAGCAAGGTATCTTTGAGAGTTTATAGTTTATAATAACTACCTGCTAAAATGTTAGGTAAGAATTTTAGGTGGACTTTAGAATAGCAAATAAGAATATGTTCAGGGACCTTAAAAGGCTATACATAAATACCTTAATAAAGACTGAAAACAGTGGAACAAAGTAATGAAAACAATTTAAGATGTGAAAGTAGAATTTAACAACAAAGTAAAGTCACTAAGGAAAACCCAAACTGAAAAGAAAAATGGAAATGAATAATTCAGGATATCAAACAAAAACCTCAGAGGTAAGCCCCACTAACCAAATAAAAGACTTGGAAGGGAGAATTTCAGGTCTTGAAGACAAAAGTGGAAGAAATGGATAGTTGAGTCAAAGAAAACATTAAATCTAAAGAAAATCTAGGCACAAAATATCCAGGAAAACTGAGATATCATGAAAAGACACAACCTATGAATAATAGGAATAGAGTAAAGAGAATAAATATAGGTCAAAGGCACAAACAGTATTTTTAATAAAACTAGAGGAAAACTTTGAATCTAAATAAAGGGGTGCCTATCAAGGTACAGGAAGCATACAGAACACCAAATAGGCCCCAAAAAGGAATTCTCTAGGATACATAGTCAAAACACCAAGTGTACAGAACTAAGAGTGTTAAATGCTGCAAGGGAAAAGATGAAGTCACATATAAGATAGGCCCTTTAGAATAACAGCTAACTTCTCAATGGAAACTGAAAGCCAGAAGGTCCTGGATGATTATTCTACAAGCTCTGAGAGACCAGAGATGTCAGCCCAGACTTCTGTATACAGCCAAACTCAATCATTATTGACAGAAAAACAAAATAACACCAATGTAATTTCTATCCACCAATCCTGATTTACAAAAGGCACTAGGAGGAAAACTTTAGTCTGAAGAGGTTTAACACCCAAGAGGACACAAGGAGTAAATAATATCAACAGTAAATCAAAGATGGAGGACGGGAAACTCCCATACCTTAAAAAAAAAAAAAAAAAGAATAAAAAAGCAGGAATCATCATCAAAGATGGACATTGTTTGAGGATAAAAGGATGGAAAAGGGTATTCTTAAAAAATGGACTCAAGAAGCAAATACATACAGCCATTTTAGTATCCAACAAAGTATAACTAATCTGAAGAGATAGGGACATTACATACTCCTTAAAGGAAAAATACAATTCTAAACATGCACCAAACACAAAGGCACCCAAGTTCATAAAAGAAACACTGCTACAGCTAAAATCATATATTGGCCCTCATTCAGTGATGGTGGATGACTTCAGTACCCCTATCCCACCAGCAGGTTATTCAGACAAAACTAAAAGTTAATATGTAACAAATGGACCTAGCAGACTTCTACACAACATTACATCCAAACATTAAAGGATATACTTCTTTCTCAGCTGCTCATTGACCACATGTTGGCACACAAAGCAAGTATCAGCAGATACAAGAAAATTAGTACCCTGCATCCTATCTGGCCACCATGGATTTAGGCTGGGTACCAACAACAGAAATAGCAGAAAGTATACAAACTCATGAAAAATAACTCATTCACGAATGAAAACTGGATCAAGACAGAGGTCAAGAAGTAATTTAAAAATGTTTTAGAATTCAATGAAAATGCAAATATGACATACCCAAACTTATGAGACACAATGAAGGCAGATATAAGATGCAAGTTCATAGCACTAAGTGCTAACATCAAAAAACAACAACAAAACTAGAGAGATCTCATATTAGTAATTTACTGACATACCTCAAAGTCCTAGAAAAACAAGAAATAATAAATGAGTAGATGGGATAAAACAATCAAACTCAAGGCTGAAATTAATGAAACAAAACAGTACAAAGGAACCTCTCTACCTAGCCAAAATCTCCAGGGTCTAGACTGGTGAATTTCCCTGACACTACCCTCCCAGCATTCTCTCCAATCTCACAGATCTTACTACCTACATCCCTGTCCTGACTTTCTTTGGCCACTCCTGCCTGTGCTGCAACAAAAGCCTAGGCTTTTCAAGACCTTCCCTCTCTGACAGCTCCCAGGTCCCTCCCATACTACATCCAGCATCTGCACCTAGCCAGATCTCACATCTTTTTCCAGGGTCTAGACCTCTGAGTCTTCCTGACCCTACCCAACCTACCAAAGCTCACATCCAGTGCTCCTGCCTTGGCCTAGTCTTTCTACCCCTGCCTGTGCTACACCCAACCTCTCGACCCAGTCTAATCTATCCCCACACTCCAGGCTTAGATTGGGAGGCACATCCTATACACCAGCCTAGTCCCTTCTGTCTACCTGACTTCATTTCACTCAAGTCATTTCCAACCTCTAGGTCCAACCCACTCACACATCTCCTGCCCCAACCTGCCTGGTTAATACAAACCTTAGAACTAATAGGAGTCCACATGTCTAATTCTCATTGCAAAAATACAGATAATATGAAAGACTGAGCTAGTATCTTCTCTAAAACCCACCAGTCCTGTCAAAATATTTGCCAATGAATACTAATCATTTGAACCACAGGACAAAGAAGTAAAAGAACAACCATAAACTTCAACAAAGAATTCAAGGAATTAAAGACACAAAGAAACAGCTCAAAGAAATTAAAGACACAAATGTGGTAATATTTTGTTGTACTCTAATAAAATTTGCCTGAAGATCAGAGGACAGAGCCAGCCACTAGATTAAACATAGGGGTCAGGCAGTGGTGGCACACACCTTTAATCCTAGCAGACATACCTCTGTGAGTTCAAGGCCACACTGCACTACGTGAGATTGATCCAGTCTAGGAGAGAAACAGAGCCAGGCAGTGGTAGCTCACACCTATAACCTCAGTATTTGAGAAGCACACACACAATTAATCCCAGCACTATTAAGATTGAGATAGGAAGTAAAATGGCTGGGTGGAGAAAGACATACAAGGTGTGAGGAGACAGGAACTAGAGATCCTTTTGGCTGAAGACTCAGGCATTCAGTCTGAGGATTTGTGGAGACAGGATCTTCTCTTTTCATTGGAGGAGTTGGCGAGGTGAGAAGTGACTGTGGCTTGTTTCCTCTGATCTTTCAGCATTTACCCCAATATCTGGCTCCAAGTTTTTATTAAGACCAATTAGGATTTGTGCAACACACAAAGAAACAGCTCAATAAAATTAAGGAGAAAGAACTTAAGGAAAATAAGTTCCTGAGAACAGAATCTAATAAGGAGATACAAAAAACACTGAAGAGGACTCAGGCTGAAATGAAGATGGAATTGAAAAATCCAATAACTCAACTAGAAAACTCAAAAGAAGAGGGTTACTAGCAGAATGAACCAAGCAGAATTCTATCAGGGCTTGAAAATAGAGAATCTAAACCAAATAATATGAAAAATTAAACAAAGAAAAATAACCCACAGGAAAGGATGATACAAGAAATGTAAGACACTATAGTGAGAAATCCAAGGGAGTCTGCTTAAAGGGTATAATGAATTTATTAGAACATAAACTAGAAAAGACAGCTCACTAAACAGAATAGGTGAGTCGTTGCAGGGTCCTGGAAGGGTAAGGTCCTGTCCCATGCTTCTCCTGTTGCCTGAGTCAGTCCTCACCATCCAAGCACAGGAGATAAAAGAGAGGATGTACATGCTTCTCAAGTCTTAGGGTAGTCCCGAGGCCACATCCCAAGGGCTGGTACTTCAAGGTCATAGGTAGAACAGGTATCTACTACAGGATACCATGAAAAAAAAAAAAAAAAAAAAAAAAAAAAAAAAACCTTTGAATTACAGGAATAGATGAGGGAGAAGAATCCCATGTGAATGGCATAGACCAGAACTTAAAGAATATCATAGAGGTAAACTTCAAATTCAGGAAGCATACACTTATACAGATACGAGCAAATGGAACACCAAATAAACAATAAAAGAAAAAAACTCCATATCATATCTAAGTACACTAACAAAGAAAGTTTGCTGAAAGCTGCAAGAGATAAAACACAAGTCATATAAAAGAAATACCATCAGAATAAGAGCTGCCAGAAGACATGGGTGTACCTCTCCCATCATCAACACCTGAGGCAGGTGGGAGAGCTGGCCCTGCCCACCACCAGCTGCAACACCTGGGAGAGCAGCTCCTGTACCTCACCTGGGTAGCACAATATATTCACCCCATCTGTGATCTGTGGGAGCACATGAAGGGACTAGTCCTGTAGACCAAAGCTGCAGGATTTCCACAACACAGGGCAACAAAAGGATAATCAAAGAAGTTCCAGTGAGGACCTAGCATGGACAGTATAACAGAAGCCAGAGGCCTTGAACAAGACCAATGACCCTGCAATGAACATTTGCAAGTAAAAATATATGGATAAAAGAGTTTATTGCAAGATTCACTATGTCAACCACAACTTCCATGATGAATTATCCCCCCCTTTTTATTTTTCTCTTAAATTTTATTTGGGGGTGGGTGGGTTCTGCAATGGCAGGTGGTGGATACACAGGGATGAGAAATGAATGGGATGGGGATGAATGATGTGAAAGACACAAAGCATAAATAAAAAGAAAGTTAAAAAAAGAAAAAGCTGCCAGAATAGCCTGGAACAATGTTTTCTAAGTCCTAAAATATCATGACAGCCAGATTAGACTAATATGCCCAGCAAAACTATCCTCCATAATAGAGAGAGAAAGAAAAACTTTTCATGATATAAGCAGTCTTAAATTTTTGTGTGTGTGTGTGGAGCTGAGAATCAAACCCAGGGCCTTGCGCTTGCTAGGCAAGCACTCTACCACTGAGCTAAATCCCCAACCTTAAATTTTTTTATATCTAATGAGCCAAACATGAAGAAAACACAGGAAATAGTATTTTGGGTTGAAGAGAGGAATAAAGGAGAGCAGAGACTGGGATAGAAATATGAAGCCCTAAGTATTAAAATACAAAACACCACAGAGAACACAAACACTGCTACCAATATCAACATAATGACTGAAATCAGTACTATGTTTCAACAATAACATTAAGTTTCAATGGCCTCAGTTCTCCAATCAAAAGACACAGGCTGACTTAATGGACCAAAAACCAAAATCTATTTATTTGCTGTCTACAAGAAGCAGTTTTAAAGATAGGCATCACCTTAAAGTAAAAGGACAGAAGTATTCTAGTCAAAAGGGACTAGGAAGCAAGTAGGCATATGACAAGATAGACTTCAAACTAAAACTAATCAGATAAAGAGGAACACCAGTCTAATCAAGGGAACAGTTAGCCAAGAAGACTAATTTACTAGCCAAATATACATGCACCACACTCTGGGGCAACTAATTTCATAAAAAGTGTGCTGCTGTGTTTAAAGACACAGATCAACATCAACCCATCAGTAGTAGGTAATTTCAATACCCCATTTTATCCAATAGGTCTTCAACAATAAAACAACAAAGTTAATTGACATTCAATGGTCTTAACGGATACCTACAGAATATTCTATCCAAATACCAAAGAATACATATTCTAAGCAGCACACAGAAGCTTCTCAAAAGTAGAGCACATCCTAGGACTCAAAACATCTTAAAAAATTAAAAAACATTTAAATAACTCCTTATGTCCTATGTGAACACTATGTAATAAAACTTAAATTGACAGCAAACAAATCTCTAGTATATATACAAACTCAGAGATTAAATAGCTTATTACTGAGTGACAAATAGGTCAAAGAAAGAAAGAAGAAAAAGAAACACAGAAAATTTTCTAGAGCTAAATGAAAATGAAAACAAAACACAATACAACACAAAAAACCTTATAAGACACATTGTAAGCAGTCCTATGAGGGAAATTTATAGGTCTAGTTGCCTACATTAAATAATCAGAAAGAGCACAAATAAGTGACTTAATGTTGTTACTAGACAATTTTGAAAAAGAAGAAACCAAATCCAAACCCAGTTGAAGCCAGGTGTGGTGGTGGATGCCTTTAATCCCAGCACTCAGGAGGCAGAGGCAGGTAGATCTCCATGACTTTGAGGCCATACTGGTCTATATAATGAATTCCAAGACATCAAGGACTATGAGGGGGGACCCTGTCTAAAAACAGCAACCTAAACAGTAGACAGCAAAATAAACTAAAAATAAGAGCAGAAATCAATGAAATAGAAACAAAAAATATGAAGAATCAATGAATCTAAGAGTTGGATCTTTAGAAGATAAACATGGCTGACAGAATCCTGGCTTAAATAACCAAAAGAAAGAATAAAGAGACCCAAATTAACAGTGTCAGAAATGAACAGGGAAGCATTACAACATATACCAAAGAAATTCAGAGTATTACAAGGAAATACTTTAAAAACCTACACTCCATTAAGCTGGAAAATCTAAAATAAATGAATTTCTACATTCAATAAAACCACCAAAATTAAACTAAGAAGAAGTCAACAACCTAAACAGATCCATAACAGATGAGGAGACTGAGATAGTAGTAAAAAGCCTTCCAGCTAGAGTCCAGGGCCAGACGGATTCACAGCAGAATTCTACCAGACTTTCAAAGAAGATGTGAAGACAATGCTTAAACTATTCAAAATAAAATAGAAAAAGAAGGAGCACTTCCAAACACCTCCTATGAAGTCAGTATCATCTAATACCAAAACTAGGTATAAGTACAAGGGTAAAAAGAAAACTATAGGCTAATATTGATATTGAACATAGACTCAAAAATTCTCAGTAAAATATTTGTGAACAGAATATTGACAAAAACCAAAAAGGTTATGCACTGTGGCCAAATTGGCTTTATCCCTGAAATTCAGGGATAGTTTAACATACACAAGTCAATAAATGTAATAATCCACACAAATGGATTTGAAAACACAGATGGCATGATTATCTCTGTAGATGCAGAAAAAGCCCTTAATAAATTTTAACATGCTTTCCTGATGAAAGCCCTAGAGATTGTAGGACAAATGAAACATACCGCAACATAATAAAAATACAATAAAAGCTATATATGAGAAACCCACATCCAACACCACCCAAAATGGAGAAAACTTGAAGCAATCATACTGAAGTCAGGAACATGAATGCATGTCTACTATCCTCACTCTTCAGTATTGTGCTTGAAGTACTAGCTGAAGCAACAAGGCAAGAGAAGGAAGTTAAAAGGGATACAAACAGGGAAAGAAGTCAAGCTGTCTTGATGTTCAGATGACACAATACTATGTATCAGAGATCCCCAAATTATACCAAAATCTTCTAGAAATGATAAACCAATTCATTAACGTGGCAGGGTACAGAATCAACTCACACAAATCTGTAGCTTTTCTATACAGTAACAAAAACATGCAGAGAATGATCATGAACACACTCTGATTCATAATGGTCTATCTGTCTCTATCTATCTATCTATCTATCTATCTATCTATCTATCTATCTATCTATCTGAATAGCTGTAACCAAGAAAGCGAAGGGCCTCTAACATGAAAAATAAACCTTTGAAGAAGAAGATAAAGACACAAGAAAATGGAAAGACCTTCTGTGCTCATGGATTGGCAGAATTAATATTGTGAAAATGACCATTTAACCGAAAGCTGTTTAGGGATTCAGTACAATCCCAATCAAAATACTCATCTCATTCTTCACAGAAATAGAAAAAAATATTCTAAAATTTATGTGGAAACTCAAGACTCCAGATAGAAAAAAAAAATCCTGAACAGAGAGAACAACGCTGGAGGGATTGCGATTCCAGATCCTAAGATATATTACAGAGCCAGAGCAATAATAACAATATAGTACTGGCTCAAAACAGATGTGTAAACCAATGAAACAAAGTGGAAGAACTAAACATGAGTACATACACCGGCAGCCAATTAATATTTCATAAAGACTTCAAAAACGTAAGCTGGAGAAAAGAAAGCAACTTCAACAAATGGGATTTGGAAAACTGGATATCCACACGTAGAAGAATGAAATTAGACCTGTGTCTATTACCTTATTCACAAACTAACTCCAAATGTACCAAAGACCTAAAGGTGAAACCTGAAACACTCAAATTGCTAGAAAAAAACACAGGTAGTACCTTACCTGATACAGGTGTAGGAAAGGACTTTCTGAATAGGACTCATGTGTGCAAGAATGAAGTCCAACAATTGACAAGTAGGACTGCATAAAATTAAAATGCTTCTGCATAGCTAAAGAAACTATCAAGCAGATAAAGGGGAAGCCCAGAGAATGGGAGAAAATCTTTGCCAGCTACATATTTGATAGAAGCTTCATATTCAGAATATATAAAAAACAAACAATTAAACAAAAAAGAATTAAAAATAAAAAAATCCACTTAAAAATGGACTGGGGAACTGAACAGAGATTTCCCAAATGAAGGAAAACAAATGGCTAAGAATATCTCCTCCAAAAGTGTTCATTGTCTCCAGCAATTAGGAAAATGCAAAAATGCAAATCCAAACAACTTTGAGATTCAGTCACCATTTGTGGGATTGCAAATTGGTGGAGCCATTATGGAAATCAGTGTGGAGAATTCTCAAAAAGCTAAAAATAAATCTACATATGGCCCAACTATATCACCCCTTGGCATATACCCAAATAACTTGTCGTCCAACTCCAAGATACTTGGTCAGCCTGCTCTATTCACTATAGCTAGGAAATGAAATCAACCTAAATGTTCTTAAACTGAATGGATAATGAAAATATGGTACACACACACCTCAGCATACATTTAGCTGTAAGGAAAAATTAAATCATGAACTTTACAGGTAAATGGATGGAACTAGAAAAGAGTCATATCAAGCAAGATAAGTCACACTCCAAAAGACCAATATTGCATGTTCTCTCTCATTTGATGCTCCTAGCTCCAAATCTTTAGATGTGAGTACATCGCCTAGAGAAACAGCAGTAACCAGGAAAGTAAAAAGGGATCATTGCTTAGGATAAGGGGTGGAGGAGCCATAAATAGGGTAATAGCAGGTTACACGTGATCTAATCAGGGAAATGAGAAAGGGGAACTCTAATTAGAGAGAGGGATGAAATAAATACAGAAGATGGAGGGAAAAATAATAGCAAGGGTTTCTGAAAAAGCCATGAGGAATCATAGTATTAACTATCCCCCCAAAAAAACCCAACTCCAAAACAAAAATTACAGTGCATGTAAAATTACATATATAGTTTAATTACTTTTTTGTTTTTTTGAGACAGGATTTCTCTTTGTATCCACTGGTTGTTCTGGAATTCAGTTTGTAGGCCAGGCTGGCCTCAAACTCACAA
The DNA here is from genome assembly GCF_903995425.1 of Onychomys torridus. NCBI lineage: Eukaryota > Metazoa > Chordata > Mammalia > Rodentia > Cricetidae > Onychomys > Onychomys torridus. Next base: position 34,013,725 of record NC_050455.1, read on the forward strand.
GAATCTATCTGCTTCTGCCTCCTGAGTGCTGGGATGAAAGGCCTATGCCACCACTACCCAGCAAGATTTATTTTTCATTTCATTAAACACTCTTTTTTGAGAACTCATACATGAGTGCTGTATTTACATCATTTCCATTTCTTCCTCTCCCAACTTCAACTCCTCCACATACCCCTCAAATTCATGACCTGTTCTTCAATTATTATCATTGAATATGTATATACATACATATAAATATGGCCTGCTGAGTCCATTTATTGTTGCTTTATGTAGATATGCTTAGGGTCAACCACCTGAGATTGGAGACCTATCAAAGGGTGCATCCCTGGAGAAGACTGACTCTCTCAGAAGTAATTTCATTTCAAACTGGAAGCCTTTGTGCTGTGGATATCGCTCTGTGTAAATAAAGTTCTGATTGGCCAGTGGCCAGGCAGGAAGTATAGGCAGGACAAGAGAGAAGAGAATTCTGGGAGGTGGAAGGCTGGGTAGAAAAAGACACCGCCAGCCGCCGCCATGACAAGATGTAAGGTACTGGTAAGCCACAAGCCATGTGGCAAAGTATAGACTAACAGAAATGGGTTAATTTAAGATAGAAGAAGCAGATAACAAGAAGCCTGCCATGGCCATACAGTTTCTAAACAATGTAAGTTTCTGTGTGCTTTCTTGGTTGGGTCTGAGCGACTGTGGGACTGGCGGGTGAGAGAGATTTGTCCTGACTGGGCCAGGCAGGAAAACTCTAACTATAAATGGCGCCCAACGTGTTGGCAAGTTTCCACCTAAAACCTGAGAAAAAAGATTCTAAAACACAGCTAAACACAGCTTCCTAGTTGTCTTTCTCAAGTTAGCGGCAGCCTGCCAGTTTGAGCTACTATGGCGGGTTCCTGGCGTGTGCGTCTGACCTGCAGTGTGGCGGGAATGAGGAGTCTACAAGCAGCACTTTGCTCTGCTGCGTGGTAGATTTAGTCTTTGCTAGTTTAAAAAAAAGAAAAACAAAGTTTCTGGGCTATGCACTGCTTTGATAGAACTCCTTCTGATAGTTGATGGTACACATGGCTCTAGACCCAGACCCAGAGCTGGAGGTAAACTGTACCACCACCATGTTGGGAAGCTGAGGTGGGCGGAGCCAGCAGCCACAGTGGCGTTTCAGTCTTACAAAGATGGATATTACACAGAGAATCTGGTTTGTCTTGTCTTTGGGATTTTTAACCACAGAAAAAGATTTGATCATAAAAGCTGTTGAGTTAAACAAATATGTAAATTTTAAAGGTACCTTGACTTCAAAATTTGGATATAAGGGTATGTTGCTTTGGAAAGGAGTCTCTGCTTTTGTTTCCACAGAAAGCCAGAGGCTGTGGATTTGTTCCAGACTAAGATATATCAGGTTTGATCAGCCAAGACCACCTGAAAGGTCTCCAATGACACCATGGCCCAGATGATCTGACATCCAGAATGGTTTCAAGGCAACTGGCTCAGAGGTCCACCCTAATGGACTACTCTATAATCCTAAAATTTTCTTTGTATCCCCATAAGATATAGCACCCCCCTCCAGCAGGAAGTAGTAAGAGAAACTACGCCCACATTCCCAAAATTATCAAGCTGGCTTTGGAGATAGAATTGGCTCACTCCTTCTCTAAACCCAGACATATTGCTAAAAGAAAAGTTTAGATTCTTGTGTCCCAAATCAGAAGAGCCCTCTGGTGTGGGACAGAGAAAAACCAATATTTTTCTTTAAAGCAGGTTGATTATAAATGAGATCTCTTTCTAAAGAAGAAAGGGGGATATGATATAGATATAATAGGACGAAAGGGTAGATTAGGGAACTTACTTCTAAAGAGCAACAACTTGTTTAAAATGTTTTACATTGGTTTAGATTTTAGTCTATTGATAGAAACTTAGTTAATTTTGTTATACTGTGTGTATATTTCTACTCTTGTTTAAGGTATTATGTTTATATAGCTCATTTAAAATTGTAATGGATAATTAAAAATAGATTAATAACTGGTCATCTATGATAATCATACTCATAGCCATGTTAGTTAAGTCTTCTAGGTATACACAGAGATATATCAGATAGACAGGTACTTTTCAAACACTTCAAAGGTCTACAGAATATGGCATTTAAAATATTTTTAAAATTTAGACTTTCTGGACAGTGAGACATGTCTGCTCCTGGCAACACCGATTTACTTCAGAGAGGAGAATGGGCATTGAAGACACTTCATATCTTATCTCGACCTTGGCAAAAATAGCCATTTGGGCAAGAAACTGTTCTTGCCTGGACTGCTTGATCAACTGGACATGCAGGACCCATAGAAAGGTGACCACTGAACTTTGTTTGACAAAATGGTCCTTCAGGTTCCTGCTTCGCAAAGGAAACTGCCAGACATTCTACAGGACACTGAGAGAAGTGACCAAGAGACTCTAGCCCTGTGGGCTAAAAACAGATGCCCCAACTTTACAAAGGAACATTAGGTGACTGTCCATGCTGCCAGCTGTCTCTGTCTATTCTTGCAAGACTCCTGAAAAATGTTTACATCCTTCTCCCGGTTCTCAGGTAATATTATATCCTTTTGAGGTCTTTGATGTGGTTGAAGACTAGATAGTTATAATTTCCTCAGTTACAATAAAAGATAAGTTAGATATAAAAACCTTAGACTCACAAATCTAAGATAGATAGGATATCTTCTTTAATATTGTAACTGTAATTCTTGTTTGTTGATTGTTTTGTTATATGTAATTGTACTATGTAAAGTTAAAACCTTCCTTAAAAAAAAAAAAAAAAAGAAAAGGGGAAGTGCTGTGGATATCGCTCTGTGTAAATAAAGTTCTGCTTGGCCAGTGGCCAGGCAGGAAGTATAGGCAGGACCAGAGAGAAGAGAATTCTGGGAGGTGGAAGGCTGGGTAGAAAAAGACCGCCAGCCGCCGCCATGACAAGATGTAAGGTACAGGTAAGCCACAAGCCATGTGGCAAAGTATAGACTAACAGAAATGGGTTAATTTAAGATAGAAGAAGCAGGTAACAAGAAGCCTGCCACGGCCATACAGTTTCTAAACAATGTAAGTTTCTGTGTGCTTTCTTGGTTGGGTCTGAGCGACTGTGGGACTGGCGGGTGAGAGAGATTTGTCCTGACTGGGCCAGGCAGGAAAACTCTAACTGCACCTTCGAGTCCTCATCCGGAATGAATCTCAGCTGAACTGCTGCTAAAAGCTTAGAGAAACAAGATCAGCTGAGGAATTGGCAAGGAGAGGTTGGATGTGGCTTGTTTTGTTTCTCTGATCATTCAGCCTTCACCCCAATACCTTGCTCCAGGCTTGTTTTTATTAATAAGACCTTTTAAGATTCATGCTATAGATGGTTGTGAACTTCTTTGTGAATGTAGGTAAGTGAGCCTAGGTCCTCTACAATAGCATCAATTGCTCTTAACTCTTGAGAATGTTCTCTAACCTCTAAAGTCTGTTTTATTCTATTAGAGAGTTACTTGTGATGGTTAATCTTAGTTATCTATTTGACAGCATTGGAAAGGGCAACCTAGATTGAAGAAATGCTTCTATCAGAAGAGCCTGTAGGTAAGTCCATGTGGGTATTTTCTTGATTGCTGATTAATGAATGAGGCTCTACTCCTCTGTGGGTAATGCCATTCCTGGGCAGGTGGGCATGGCCTATATAAGAAAGCAAACTAAGCAAGATGGGGGTGGCGTGGGGGAGTAAACAGCATTTATCTGTGCTCTCTGCTTCATTTCCTGCCTCCAGGTCCTTCCTTCGAATTCTTTCATTGAGGACTGTAGCCTGTAAGCCAGGTAAACCTTTTCCTCCCCCTTGCCAAGTTGCTTTAGGTCAGTGTTTTATCCTAGCAACAGCAAGCAAACGAGAACATTAGCCAGGTATGGTGATGCAGGCCTTTAATCCTAGCACTCAGGAGCCAGAGGCAGGTGGATCTCTGAGTTGGAGGCTAGTCTGGTCTACACAGTGAGTTCTGGGACAGCCAGAGGTAAGTAGGCAATCCTGTCTTAAAAATAGATAGATAGATAGATAGATAGATAGATAGATAGATAGATAGATAGATATTAGGTGTACATATCAATCAAGATTTCTGGTGTCATTTAATTGTGACTGGCAGGTTCTGATTTGAGCAATAAAGGGGTCTAATTGGAAGGATGTTTAAGCAGTTCACAGAATCAACAAGACTGAACAGCCAGATAGTAGCTAGATGAGTGTTTGTGGAGATGGAATTTTAACTGATGAAAGGTCAGGCCTGCATCTCCCCCATCACTGCTGCCACTGGACTCAGCTAGTGATATTCCTCTCTCTTCAGCCATTTTTCTTTTTTGTATACCTTTGCCACCCTTTCTCACAAACCAAAGTCTAATGAGATTTCTTTCAAAAGACATCAGACATGACTTAGGTGATTCTAGCATCCTTTTCATTTGCCCAGTGATTGAAATCATGCATTCCATGGAAGGTTTTAAATCAGCCCACAGATGCTTGAGGGGAGCTGTGCAGGTCAGTGATTTCCTAAGTCATGTGCAGAAACATCATTTGTGTGCATTTGGCATTTCTGAAGGTGAAAAGATCCATAACTTTGATGGGATTCTCCAGTGAGTTCACAATCTACAAAAACTTGAAGGATAATACCTGGGAAGGTCTACTTAATTAGCATTTGCCTTTGTTGATAGTTGCCTGCGTTACCACCTTCTGCTCACTAGATGGTGATGTTGCATGCATTTTCATACATCTCTTAGCTTTTTTGGTAGGAATTGAAAAGGCTCCATAGTTGAAAGGCACATTCTCAATATCATTTTGGATATAAGAGAATTTTCAGAAATATTCCTGTTCCTTCTCATGTTTTACAGATCTGCAACATAATTCCCCAAAATTTAAGGGAAGATTTATACTGAAAGGCCTTGTATTTATTTACTCTTTTACATTTGTTAATTTTTAAGTGTGCAAAATTGTCTTACAGTTTCTACTGCTGTGAAGAGACACCATAACCATGGAAAGTCTTAGAAAGGAAAACATTGAATTGAGGTGGCTCATTTATACTTCAGAGGTTCAGTCCATGATTGTCATGGTGAGAAGCAAGGGAACAGACATGATGCTAGAGAAGGAGTTCTTACATCTCGACTCACAGGAAACAGGAAGTGCTCTGGGTGTGGCTTGAGTATATATAAGACCTCAAAGCCCACCTCCACAGTGACACACTGTATAAGAATTACCGTGGTCATGATGTCTCTTTGTAACTACAACAGTGACTAAGACAGTGCTTATGCATAGGATCAGAAGAGTTGTAAGATAGCTTTTTAAAATCTGTATATATAGCCAGGCATTGGTGGCGCATGCCTTGAATCCCAGCACTCGGGAGGCAGAGCCAGGCAGATCTCTGTGAGTTCAAGGCCAACCTGGACTACAGATGTGAGTTCCAGGAAAGGCGCAAAGCTACACAGAGAAACCCTGTCTTGAAAAACCATAAAAAAAAAAAAAAAATCCGTATATATGCTTTGTCTGTCTGTCTGAGGGAAGAGTGAGGGGTTTACTATCACATAAGGGCACAAAGGAAGTCAGCCACTTGCAAGCCAGGAAGTGGACTGTTGTCAGAACCTAACCATACTGGCATTTTTGTCTCAGACTTCCAATGTCAATAACAGAGAGAGCTACATTTCAGTCATTTAAGCCACCAGCCTTAGGTTATTATTTTGTGTGGCATCCTTGGATGAGACATTTCTCATTCGTGAATTTGTCCAAGATTTTGAAAAAAACTTGACTTGAATGATTCATTTCCTAAAGGTAATGAGCTCTCTCAACCTGTTACCCACATGGCCAACAAGAAATATGTACTGTTTATTCTAAATTTACCTCTTTTAGATGCAAGTGCTATCCTTTGCTATTTCATCAGACAGAGGAAATAAAGGAAAGGATGCTTTGATTCTGGTGATGCACACTTATCTTGTAAATGGGATACCTTGAAAGTGACCTGACACATGAAATAAATGATTTACAGAAGGCAGAAGACACTGTACATTTCACTCCAGTAAAGGATGCTCACTGTCCAGAGTGCTAGTTCTTTCTCAGATTTAAAGTCTGGAAGTTGCTGTCTAGGATAAACTTCTCAGCAAAGAGCCCATGATGTTTTCTAAGGTGTAGGTTATATAGTACCAAATGACCTTTTTTGGTTATTGTTGTTTTGGTATATGCAGTTCCAGATGACATGTAGCCAACTGATTGCGTAACCCACATACAGGTCTCTCTTGGCAGCCATGCCCACTGGCCATTGTAAAATATTTGGTTCTTGTAACACACCGTGCACTAGCAGGCTCTGTTTTGGTTGTGTTTTGGGAAGTGGGGTTTAGCACTGGCACAAGGAAATGTGTACTCTGTGAAGTATCTCTTCCTATAGGGAGCTGTTTTGTCTGTTAACCCGGGAGTTTAATGTCTTTTTCAGGATCCCTAGGCTGTGGAAAGCTAAGAGCAAAGAAGAATGGATTGTCAAAGGAAGTTGGGATGTTATTGCCAAAAAATGAAATGAACAACTGTCAGATAGCTGTGGCTGTGGCATACTTTTATATCTGTGTTCTTTTCTCCTACTGATTTTATTGGTTAGAAACCTTGTTCATCACTCAAGACTCAATTAATCTCCGTCCTCTGAATGACGTTGATCTCCTTAACATTCTACTACTAGAAAACTACATTACACAATAAGGGTGCTCGTTTTTTAAATGTATCCTTTGGCTATGAGTTCTTGGAGCACAGGAAGCAAATTCTATGGGATTTATTAAAGTTTTCAGCACATATTAAAGTATAATATAATAAGTCACACCAGCCTATTATAATATATGTTCATATGAGCTATGCTTACTTGTATCAAACATACTGTAGGGAAAATCAGTCTGAGAAGTTGCAAACCTACATAAAATTGTTCTTTAGGTAAACATTTGCTGTGTTCTAATTTGTCTAGTCTTTTTAGATTATGCAATGACTTTGGGCTATGGCAGGGGACTTAGAGTCAATCTGAGGAGAGATGCATACTGATGAATCTTTTTACCTCAAATATTTGTATGGAATGATAGTAAATTTTATTTAAGAACTAATGGGAATGATATGTTGACTCACTATGATAAATACCCAAGAGTACTTAAAAGAAAAAAGAGATGGATTTGTCCCTCTGTTCTAAAGATTTCATTTCACATTTGGTTGACTCTCTCTTGTTGGGCCTGAAGCAAGAAAGAACATCATGGTGGTAGCAGTATGTAGTGGAGGTTGGTCTAGAGAGGGAAGTAAGAGAGAGAAAGAAAGGGCAAGATATACCCTTCAATGTTGTGCCCCCAGCAAACTACTTCCTCTAAGCAGGGATGCTTGTTATAGCAATGCTCCAGCCCAGCTGTCCTGGAACTCACTCTGTAGACTAGGCTGGCCTCAAACTCACAGAGATCCATAGGTCTGCCTGCTTCTACCTCCCCAGTGCTGGAATTTAAGGCACGAACCACCTAATGCTGATATGATAGCAGATGCTCATGTAAGGAACAACGTTGCTAAATGCTGGGAGCTTCTTTCTCCAAATGCATCATGGCCATAAACAGCTCTGTAATTTATCTTCCCAGTTCCCCACTGTGGGATGCTAGACTAGAGTAATTGCTTGGCAGACCTTTGTTTGCTAGGAGGAAACACCTTCTGTCATATATCCTGTATCCTAATAAAATTTAGGGAATTTTCAGTCGTACCAAAATGCGAAATCACCACCAAACTAGTAAATATGCAATTAATTAATGGAGGGATCATAGTAGAATGCGCATTTGCGTAATTAGGCCATCAAAGATGAGCTAGAGTTTCTTTTCATCTGAGATCTGCTCCTTTCTTCTTGGGTCCTATTCTTTGACACGTTCTCTCCTTAGGGACGAGTCAGCAGCAGCTCCAGATCTCAGATCCTCACAATCTTAATTGCTTCTGTCCCTTAAGTATCAAGACATTCAGTGGTTCTTTGACAGTCACAGTCAGATGTTGACCCCTGGACCAGTGGCCACAGTTGGGGGATGCTGCATATTGTCTGCCTTAGGCAGGGAGCACATGGACTGAAATGTGTGGTACCCCTGAAAATTTGATTCTGTCTCACAGTCGAATTTTGGTGATAAGGTATTCTGATCTATTATGATTTACCCTTATGAATAGGATACTTGCGTGTGTTAAATTTGCTGGTATTAATTAGCATTCAGAATCTGTCTTTTGGTATTTTCCTCTTTTGTTGTGGAATTTTCCCATGGCTGGCACCCTGGCCTGTGATAAAATCTGTCCCCGTGTGATGCTTACTTAGATGATAGACAGCCCTAATGCTTCATAAGGCAGAGTAAACACATCTGAAGAGGGTCGCAAAATTTGGCTTTAGGGATACATATGTGGGCAGTTTTTAGAGAAGTTCCTTTTCCTGAATAATGACCAATATAAAACTGGTGCTCTAACCTATTGTCCTTGAGATACTGACTAATGCCATCTTTGATTCTGGGAGTTATGGACAGTTATACACAGATAAACAGCTCACTGCTAGACTGGGGGTGTGTAAATATTCTCTAAGCTTTTTTCTCTCTCATGTACCTCTCCCATTGCCCCCTTTTTCAATGGAAGAGACTGAATTGCTTTGTTTTGTAAAGTGCATGCTCTGAATTTTGATAATTATAATTTCTGTGATGCCCTTTAATATCCCCCATGTTTTCTATAAATTGCTGACAAATGGAATATAGAATTTGATCAGACTCTGATTCAGATTTGACTTGGGGCTCCTAGAGATGAGGCTACTTCAGTAGTGGTCATATGCTCTTCATCAGGAAACATCCATGGATCTGTTGTCTCTTTTTCTTTCTTTTATTTTTTTTTTTATAACACTAGTACTCTTTGATGATTAATGCCTACATCTACCAGAGGTTACAAAATGACAATGTTCCAACAGTATCATACTCTCAGATTAAACTCACCATTAAAATAATGCATAAATACAATCTAAAAAAGTCAAGGGGCTGGAAAGATGGCTCAGCAGTTAAAAGTAGCTGTTGCCATTGTCAAGGATCTGGGTTTGGTTTCCAGCACACTCACAGTGGTTTATAACCCTCTGTAACTCCAGTTACAAGGGCTCCAACGTTCTCTTTTGACCTTGGTGGCATGCACATATTGCACAGACACATGCAGACAAAACACTTATGCACATAAAAGAAAATAAATAAATCTTCAAAAAGTCAGTAGCATAAAAATGCAAAACAAAAAGTACTTATCTGATCTGCTCCAAATATCTTCCAAAATAACAACCAAACCATATGTAAGAAATCAATAGTATAGTAACCTTGTTTTGCATATTTACAAATTGTTGAAACATTTAGTTTAATAGAAGACAACTGTGTTCTTATATCTTCTTTGCATGTATCCTTTGAGAAAATTCCTCTACACATTCATAGAAATAAACAAAGCAAATGACATTCTGGTCTCATTATTAAGACAGTTTTGACACTTTGGGGCTGATGCCCCAGAGACAAAGCCTCATTTCTCGAATTGCTGGAGTGAGAATGGATTGGTCATTTGTCTGTGGAAGTTAGAGGGAAAAATCTAGATTGGGTTGCCTATGTGCTCCTTCTACAGAAGTCACCCAGTTTTCATGTTCTAACTCTCACCCCGCATCCCTGTACAAAGCCCTTCACCTTGGCATTAGAGTAACTTGATATATTTAATTGCTGAGATAGAATGGAATCATTTTGTGGCATGGATTATTTTGCTTTTATTTGCATGTTCTTTTATAAACTAAAATTCTAATTTTTTCATTGTGGCCCTAAAAGATTAATTGTCATTCCCCCAGAAGCCATCCATTCCTCAGTAGAGGATCAGCCTTGAGACCATCTACCCCATTTATGTTGGGATTTGGGCTGGCTTGATCTTATACAGACTTTGTGCAAGTAATTACAGCTGCTATAAGTTCATGGCCTTGTCCTATCCAACAGACATTTCACATTTCTCCCCCTCTGGCTCTTACATTCTTTCTACCCCCTCTTTCAGTATGTTCTGTGAGAAGTAAAGGTAGGGTTGATGTAGATGTCCCATTTACGGCTGAGCATGCAGTCTCTTGTTCTCAGCACTGACCATTGGTCAGTGAACCTTTTTATTGACTGCTTCCCACCTGAGAAAGATAAATCTGTGACCAAGGTTGAGAGCAGCCTAGGTCTGTGTGGTATGAACATAAATATTTTGAAGGTACTTTGACAGTTAAGGTTATTTATAAAAATAAAATAAAACTATTATGGGGAGGGCCCATGACCTCCAACTATGGATTTTTGACCAGGATTACAGTGTGGAGGGCTCTCCTGCTTGTGTTTACTTTTGTTCACTGTGTGATCTCTTTGTGATGGCTCTTCAATGACTCCTCACCAAGTTCAGCAGTATTCATTTGCTGTGGAACAATCCTTCTGTACACTGTGAAAACCCATTGCTCTTGTTGTTAATAAAAAGCTGATTGGCTGATGACCAGACAAGATTTTCAGGGTAGAGAGAATGCTGGGAAGAAGGGCAGAGTCTTGGGAGTCTTGAGCAGATGCAGAGAGAAGCAAAAATGTATGTGCTTTGTTAAAAGAAGGTACCACCACATGGTAGAGAGTAGATAAGAAATAGAGGTTAATTTAAAATGTAAAAGTTAGCTAGTAACAAGCCTGAGCTATCAGCCAATCATTTACAATAATAAGTATTTGAGTCGTTATTTGGGAGCTAGATCTTGGCGAAAAACTCTGTCTACAAATGACATTCCAATGTGGGGCCTGAATTTCCACATGGGGCCTGAGAAAGCTAAAAACAAACAGACCAACAAACCCAGTGAGGGTCCAGCATCAATACTGTAGCAGAAACCAGAGACCTTGAATCAAACCAATGACTTTTTGCAATGAACACTTGCAAGTAATGATATATGGACAAAAGGGATTACTGCATGACTCACTGTGTCACACTGCAGCTTCCATGATGAGAATTTTTTTCTCTTAAACTTTATTCTATTTTGGGGAGGTGGGTGGGTGTTGCAAGGGCAGAAGGTGGATATGAAGGGACAGGGAAATGAATGGGATGGAGATGCATGATGTGAAAGACACGAAAATAAATTAAAAGAAAGTTAAAAAATAGTTAATTATAGAATTGGAAATTAAATTCTAAGTCTTTATCTAAAGAAAATAGATTTGCTGTACTCTGGCCAGCTTGAAGATTCTCTCCTTTGTCATTATTGAAAATTGCCCCTTCCAAGAGTGAAGGACCCAAAGCAGGAAGAGAACTGGCTGCTTCTCTCTACTTTTTCTTTTTTATTTCAACTATTGTTACTTTGCTGTATATGTTGCCATTGCTAAATTTGCTTCTAGTTGATGGGATTATCCTTATTATTTTAAACCCAAGTCTGTGAGTATTGCATAGGCACACATGTGAACAGAGTATGATGTGGTCCCTGTGGTCAAACAGCTTCTGAGTTTGTGTAAGAAGACAAACCTTCTCAGCTCACGAGGTAAAGCAGGATACAAGAGCTATGCAAGTGCTACAAGAATTTTGAGGAATGAAACCTGTATCAAGTTCAGAGCAGGATAAGTATGATGAGTGACTTGGAAGGAGATGCGTTTGGGGAGAAATATGTAGTTAAAAATAAGTGGGTGAAGACAGGAAGGGTGGGGCTTCCCAAGCATGGTGACAGGCAAGAGCAAAGGGGCTGCATGAAGTCTGCTCAATGAATGAACATTGCTTGAATTGGCAACGTTTGTGGGGGAAGACTAAAGGTTGTTGCTACTTCTTAGACTGAAACTCCAGTAGTTTACTTGACAATCACAGTTATAGAGTGGTTAACATTTAGGAAATCCTCCAAGTACAAAGGTAGGTCCACTACGTCTTTAGCTACCTGAACCCCCAACATAATTGGGAGAGACCTTTCTTAACCAAACTGTGTCAACAAGAAAAACCATTACAATCAGGAATTGCTTATACCTTATTTAATTGTTTTATTTTTTGCAGATTTATTGATTCTGTGTGCCTAGGTATTTTGTGTGCACATTTGTCTGTGTACCACCTGTATGCCTCATGCCCTCAGAGGTCAGAAGAGGGCATCAGATGCTCTGGAACTGAAGTTACAGATAGTTGTGAGCTGCCATGAGGGTGCTGGGAACTGAATCTGGGTCCTCCCCAAGAGCAACAGGTGCTCTTAACCACTGAGCCATTATCTCAGCCATCCTTAATATTTCTATGTTAAGGATGAAGGCTGGAAACTTAAGCTCCTAGAATCAAGCTCCAGTTTCTTATAAGAGAATGAAACATACCTTCCATGTTTTATCCAAACTCAGAAGGTGGTAGCTTTCATTATGTTTATTATAAGTGGAAGGAAACATATCAGCTCCGGTCCCCCATGACCAAGATCTCAGCACAAGGGAGATTTATTTGCCCCAGAGGACCAGAGGTCAGGGAACAAGAGACAAAGACAGGAGAGAGGTGATGAGGGAGAAGGGGAAGGGAACGAGGGAGAGGAGGCAGGGGTATTTGTCTGGGAGGACAAAGGACTGCCTCTGGATAGAGAGGAGACAGAGGTGGCACATAGGTAAATGGTGGTTTATAAAGGTACAAGGGGAAACTCCATGTTAGGAGGAGGTGTTTAATTTTGGTTGAACAAGTTAGCTAGGTGAGCCAATGGGGGCTTTTCATTGCTGGATTTCAGTACTTTGGTAGCTGGAACTTGGTAGTCAGCCTTAGGAGGAGGAAGTAGGTAAACAAGGGAATAGACCTTGGTGGCTAGCTTTAGAAATGCAATCTAATGGTTTTTAGCAAGGCAGAGGGAATGGGGGAAGGGCAAGGCCTGCCAGAGCCATGTTTGACATGCTCCGATTGGCCAGAGTCTCTTCAACAAGTCCATGCTGTACAACCATTTAATGAGTTTTCAGTAAGCCATGTATAAGATGTCCATACATACTTTCAAGTTTAACCCAGTTATGCAGAATAAGCATTACCACATTGCCATGAGGATGGGAAACAGGGGCAGAGGATTTCCAGGGATTAGGGAGAACAGGGCATGTAGGATTTGAGCTGTCTAAATACATGTGTATGACCAACATGGTAACAATAGGTGCTGACCAACAATGTGGAGGGCCAGAGCTGGGCAGACAGCCCTGTGGCAGGGTTCTGGTTGGCCATGGATTTGGGGTGATAAGCATGAACTGCAGTAGTTCTCATTTGCTCCAGGAAAGTGTCATCGTGATGCCAACTGTGATGCAGGCTTGAATTGGGAACACAGACTTTACTCGAGTTACCACTGCCTTCCATAACCTTGGAAGCTGTGAATGGGACCACAGTCCTAGAGTGGGGCAGTCTCACACCCCCCTCAAAGAGCCTTTGTACTTTAGGGATCAGTCATCTGGTCACTCTATAACAAGGGTCAATTGTAGAGAGCTGCGTGTAACCGCACCCTAAAGATGGCGCTGGCTTCTACCCTCTGCCTTCCCTATGGCAAACACTCTTTGTGGTAAACAGCTCCTTATTTGGCTATGGCTGGATTCGTGTGCCGCTGGCATATGCGTGAACCTGTGGACAGTGCCCACATGGCTGACTGGGGTTGGCAGCCCAGACCTACTTAGGGGCTGGGAGAGGCTTGCCCCAGGAGACAGACATCGCAACTAACAAAGGGGTCTGATTAAACTGTATTAAGAAGAGTCGCGTTGTTGCGTCATCCTTGCTGGTCGAGGCGGGCGCGACAAGTGGTGGCCTCGTACGGGGAAAACGAAGAAACGAACGTACGGGGACACTCCCACGTCTCTCCGTGGGACTCAGAACTTTTTACAGTCAGGCGGTATACCGGTAAGTCCTCAGAAAAAAAACCTGAGGATCCGCGACAAAAGCGGGTTTTTACACTCACCTGTAGACAAAGGGGGAGCGGGTCAGTAGAGCCGCGACAAAAGCGGACGGGTAATTCAATAGACTCGAGACTAAAGCGGACAGGTAATTAGAATAACAAAGTCAACAAGTGAAACCTGCTCTGTGACTGTAGCGGACGGGTAATTTGCATAACAAAACAAGCAGGTGAAACAAAACAAGCAGGTGAAACCGGAGGGCTGGGGCTGTTCTGTAAAGGCTCCGAGAAACCTCCGAGAAACTTCTCAAATTGAGGAAAGAAAAGGATATACTAACATGGGCGCTTCCTCCTCGCACCCAATTTTTCTGGCTCTTAACAAGCTGCTTCTCTCTAAGAAAATGAAAATAAAAAAACACACCCTAGAGCACTTTCTGGAACAGTGTGATGTAGTTGCTCCTTGGTTCGCAATTTCAGGAAGCCTCACAGTGCCTTCCTGGGAGAAATTGGGAAGAGACCTAGATTTGGATACTGGAGCAGATCGCAGGAGCAGATTACAGTATCATAGCTAGCAAAGATTGGCCTCGAGGTTGGCCTATACAGGCTTCCTCACAAACATTGCAGGGATTGGGTTATGCCAGTGTTCCTAACTTTAGTGCAAATTTGTTAAATTGGCAAGATTCAGAAGGTCACTCTGGTGTTATGCAACCCTATGTCCTTGAGCTTCCAGTGTCCCTCTGGGGGAGGGATCTTATGAAATCCATGGGCTTTCAGTTGAATAATGAGTACTCCAAAGAATCTAAAAATATTATGAAAAACATGGGGTGTCATCCTGATTTTGGCCTGGGAAAATTTTTACAAGGCAGAAAAGAGCCAATACAAACAGTACCTAGGAAACCCAAACAAGGGTTGGGTTTTTCCTAGGGGCCACTGAGGAGGGCATTCCCATATCCTGGATAACGGAGGAGCCAGTGTGGGTTCCTCAGTGGCCACTCTCCTCTGAGAAATTACATGCTGCATATCAATTAGTGAAAGAGCAATTGGAGGAAGGGCACATTAAATCCTCCCTTTCTCCTTGGAATACACCCATATTTGTCATCAAGAAGAAATCAGGAAAATGGAGATTGTTACATGATCTTAGAGCTATAAATGAGCAAATGAGAATTATGGGACCAGTACAGCATGGCCTTCCATTGCTGTCAGCCTTGCCTGAAAATTGGCCTATTATTGTGGTAGATATTAAGGACTGCTTCTTTTCCATTCCACTGAATAGCAAAGACAGTGAGAGATTTGCTTTCACTTTACCATCCACTAATAATGAGGAACCTGATAAAAGATATGAGTGGGTTGTATTGCCACAAGGCATGGCCAACAGTCCTACTATGTGTCAATTATTTGTAGCTACTGCTTTAGAACCCTTGAGAGCACGTTTTCCTGGCTTGAGATGCCTCCATTATATGGATGATATACTGTTAGCAGCTAAAGAGGAGAGCATTCTTCAAGAAGCATATAGCTCACTTGTAGAACTGCTAAAGCAAAAGGGACTCTGTATTGCCCCTGAGAAGGTGCAACAGAGCAAAGTTGTCAATTATCTTGGCTCTAAAATAACTAATCACCATATCATGCCACAAAAGGTAGAGTTAAGGAAGGATCATCTTTGCACATTGAATGATTTTCAGAAATTATTAGGAGATATAAATTGGATAAGAGGAAGTTTAGGAATGGCCAATTATGAATTAAAACCATTATATGATATTCTAATTGGAGATGCAGCCTTGGATTCACCGAGGCAACTAACCAATGCAGCCCGAGAAGCCTTAACAAAATTAGAGGATAGGCTACAAAGGGCTTTTCTTCAAAGAGTGCAAAATAATGATGATATTACCCTGTGCATTCTGCCTACCCAGTTGCAACCTACGGGGATTTTATGGCAAAAAGGACCCTTGTTATGGATTTATACTAAAATCTCACCTGCAAAATCAATTGAGTATTATCCTACTGCTGTAGCATTACTTGCGCAACAGGGTATTCAGCAATGTTTACAATATTTTGGAACATCACCACAAACGCTAGTTGTTCCTTATGATTCTACTCAAGTCAAGGTATTATGTGCTGCCATAGATGGACAATACTGCGTTGTACCTATCCAGGACACATAGATTGCCATTATCCTAAACATCCACTATTAACTTTCTTTAAAGAACATCCTGTAGTTTTCCCTAAGGTAACTGCTTCCCAACCCATTCCAGGAGCAAGTGTTATATTTACAGATGGGTCTAAGACAGGCTGTGGTGCTTATATGGTGGATTCTAATGAACCTGTAAAGCATCAATTCTTGCCAGGTGCACCTCAACAGGTAGAGCTTTCAATAGTTCTTGAAGTCTTCAAGGCTTGTCCATTTGCATTTAATTTAGTGTCAGATTCTAGTTATGTTGTTAATGCTTTGAAAAGCCTTGAATGTGCAGGGCCCATCAAATCTTCTAGCCCTGTTAGCTCATTCTTTGGTCAATTACAGAAACTGATCTGGCAACGTAAGAATCCCTTTTTTGTGCAACACATCCACGCACATACCAGTCTGCCAGGTCCATTGGCTAAAGGCAATGATATAGTGGACCAGTGTACTAGACAGGAATGGATGTTTGTGGCTTCTGCCATACAACGAGCACATGCTTTCCACAAAGAATTTCATGTTAATGCAAGGACATTACAACAAAAGTTTTCTATCTCACGTGCGGATGCACGAAAGGTGGTACTAGATTGTCCCCAATATGTCATTTTTCATCATCCTTCTAGATTAGGAGTTAACCCTCGTGGTCTGCTCCCCCTAAAAATATGGCAAATGGATGTTACACACATCTCTGGGGACGTGTCAAATATGTACATGTATCTGTTGATACCTGTTCTGGAATCATTCATGCCACCCCAATGGCAGGAGAGAAAGCCTCTCATATTATTGCTCATTGCTTAGAAGCTTGGGCAGCATGGGGTAAGCCTCAACAGTTAAAAACAGACAATGGTCCTGCATATACCGGACAGAAGTTCACTTCCTTCTGTCAACAGATGAATGTGCAACTTGTACATGGCCTACCATATAATCCACAAGGTCAAGGCATTGTGGAGCGTGCTCATCGCTCCTTGAAGGAGTTGCTTCAAAAACAAAAAGGGGGAATAGGCTATGGCCGTACCCCTAAGGACAGACTCTCTCTTGCATTATTTACTCTGAATTTTTTGAATTTGGATGCTTCCAATTGTTCTGCTGCAGACAGGCATCATTGTCAGCACAGTCCTTCTAAAGGAATGGTGAAATGGAAAGATGCCTTGACAGGTGTTTGGCACGGACCTGATCCCGTGCTGACATGGGCACGAGGTTCTGTTTGTGTTTTCCTACAGGATCAGCAAGACCTGGTGTGGGTTCCTGAGCGCCTCGTGAGAAGAGTCCAGTGCCAGGAAGAACATGTCTGCGAGGACAGTGATCTCTCTGTTCGCGCTAATGATGATTCAGCTGGGAATGACGGACCAAAGATGGGGGATACTGTCAGTGTTCCCGAGACCAATGCCAGTCCGTCATGATGCAATATTATTCCCACGGCTATTCGGTAGTAATAAAAGTATGGATGTTCCATACCTCCCTATGGACCCAGAGGAAGCTCCTATAGGAGAAAACAGGTCTTTTGATTTAAACGGAATTCTTTGTTTCCAAATTGTCAGAAACAGATCAGATGTTTCCCCATGTGTCTTGATATATAACCAGATGGCTGGATGGTTTGATTTGCCTGGACCAGGCCCTTGTTTTTCAGCCAATGCCTCTTGGGTGTCTGGATGGTGGCCTGCTAAAGCGTTGGGAAATGATACACCTGGTCAACCAAAATGGGCCCTCTTTTGTTGGGGTCAAGATGGAGGGAACGTCTGGCCCTGGACAGGTTGTCAGTCTCGTATTGTGATCTGGGCCAATCAAGGAAAGAGTTTCACCTTTTCTCCTGGAATAAGCACAGACTTTAATCAGACTTTTGCAGGTAGTAATTATAGTGAGCAAAATCCCTCTCAGTTGTATATTTCTAATCCTTTTGATAATTGGCTATTGTGTGGCATTAATGGAAGTTGCATGAATTTAGAGCCCCTAGTTATGATTGCTGGGGGAGTGCATGGGATTAGTCAGTTTTCATGGAGTAGCTCCAAGCCTTGGGGCTCCTGGGATTCTGTGCCTCACCCGTTATCCACAGGTATCACTGCCAAAACTGATACAGGCTGTGCGTATGACGGAGTTAAGCCACTGGCTAATATTACTTATAATCCTACTCCAGTTTGTGTGTATCCTCCATTCTTGTTTATAGTGAGCAAAGAGAGGCCTGTATCTTGCCATAATAGTACCTGTTTTTATACTCAATGCTGGAATGCTTCTAAATACGATTATGCCATAATCACCTGTATGCCTCGCTGGGTGCCTATGCCAGTTGATGCTCCTAATGCTATGACCCTGTTTAGACAAAAAAGAGATTTTGGCATTACTGCCGCCATTGTTACAGCTATTTCCTTGGCTGCTGTTGGAGCCGCTACAGCCGCCATTGCCATGAGTCATACTGTACAGACGGCACAGACCTTGAATAATCTTTCTGCCAATGTGGCACATGTTCTGGATGTGCAAAAGGTCGTCAATGCTCAAATACGAGGAGGATTGATGGTGGTCAACCAGAGAATTGACCTGGTTCAAGAGCAAATTGATACCCTCTGGCAGATTGCCCAACTCGGCTGCCAATAGAAGTATGAAGGGTTATGTGTGACTAGTGTCCCATATAATAATTTTACCCATGCTGCAGATTTATCTAAAAAGTTGTCTAGTTATCTTTTAGGCAATTGGACCGGAGAGTTTGATAACCTGATGGACCAGCTGAGAGTGGCTATTGTCACGGTGAATTCGACCCGAGTGGATACCGGATTGGTGGAGGGATTATCTTCCTGGATTGCTACAGCCATGGATCACATGAAGGAGTGGGCGGGAATAGGAGCCCTAGTAGGCTTACTGGTGCTCACCTCCCTAGTATGCTTGTGGTGCATTTGTCGCATTAGGATCTCACAGCGTCGACATGCAGCCATGATTGTCCAAGCCTTTATGGCCATTGATGCAGGACAGTCCCCCCTACTTTAAAAGATATTTAGGCACAGGATGCGAGGCCTGCGCACTGCACTTGAGGTTATGATACGCTGACCTCAAGAAGAGCAAGTCTGATTGCATGTGGGTTGGTACCCTAATTCCCACCTCTGTGAAAAGGGTATTGGACGGGTCTAGTGTTCTCTGGGTGGACGACACCTGAACAAACATTAGTACATGTTCCATTTTAGCAGAGATCAGACCTCTACTCTTGCCTGTTACTCTGTAAAACAAGGGGGAACTGTAGAGAGCTGCGTGTAGCCGCACCCTAAAGATGGCGCTGGCTTCCACCCTCTGCCTTCCCTATGGCAAACACTCTTTGTGGTAAACAGCTCCTTATTTGGCTATGGCTGGATTTGTGTGCCGCTGGCATATGCGTGAACCTGTGGACAGTGCCCACATGGCTGACTGGGGTTGGCAGCCCAGACCTACTTAGGTGCTGGGAGAGGCTTGCCCCAGGAGACAGACATCGCAACTAACAAAGGGGTCTGATTAAACTGTATTAAGAAGAGTCGCGTTGTTGCGTCATCCTTGCTGGTCGAGGCAGGCGTGACAGTCAATGACCAGAGGGTACAATAAAAGGTCAAAGGTCTCCTTCCTGCAATGTCCAGGATGGCAGAGTAAGTTCCTGAGACAGTGGTTATCTCAGGGAAAGTAAGTTTTGAGAGCGAAAACATCTAAAAAAACTAAACATTAGACAAGAAGCATTTAGTCATCTCAGAGAGAGTCCCCAAAACTAGACACTAGATAAGGCTAACTCCAAATACACAGAATAGCTAAACCTCATCATTTAATCTGCCTTTAATAGAAAAGATTAAAATATTAGTAACTGCAAATCAAAATTATCCGTGCTACTTAACAAAGTGAGTGCTGGAGGAAGATAATCAAAGGAAATGCAGCCTCCTGGCTCATCAGAATACAGCAAGAAGAGATGGCTCTGCCCCTCCCCCAGCCCAGGGGTTTCATTGTCATTTCCAAGGCAATGTTTAAAGGTCTACTGGTGTCGGTGACATCATTTCCATTATAGACCTCCTAGCTCTCCTGAAACTCCAGCTCCAAGAACAGGAACCTTTACTTCCCTAACAATCCAAAATAAAATTTTTTTTTATAGAAATTATAAGGTTCAATGTTCTCACTGTGGGATTTCTTTTAAGCTCTAAAATAATCTGGCCTAATGAATATGCTTATTATGCATATATTTTTAGTTCATATATCTTCTTTTCCTGAATCCTAAAATGTATGAAAATACTTTAGATAACAGAATGATGATGACTCTCCTTATATAAAGCAGCTCTAACTAGAGATTGTTTTTTAAAAAGCTGGCAATGCCATACAACTAAAAACATCCCTGGTCTGCAGAGAGGGTTTAGGAGATGACGTGTAAAGTATTAATTCCAGCTCATTGCTTCCCACATGCCATGGAATATTCCTTAAAAATGTTTAAAGCTGGAAAAAATAGATGATTATCACTAATGTCAGAATTCTTTTCAGCCATCAAATGTCAATTATGAAATGCTTGTCATGTGTGTCTTGGAAATGTCACCAGGGAAAGACGATAAAGGGCCCCCCAAGCACAGTGTGGCTGTGCCTTGCTGCAGTGTGCACCAGGGTCATTGCACTCTGCCCGGGCTCCAATCTTACCTCTTCTTCCTGCTCTGTTTTCTTTTTCTTCTTCTTTGTTCTCCCAGAAGATACATTTCTATGTGGCTCTTTATGTTGACAGTCTCATAATTTATCATCGAGTGTGGGAATGGTGTGCTTAATATGCTTTGTGGTCTAAAAATGCCAACTTAAAACATCTTTCTTTGGCTGAGAAAGGGTTTGCTTTGTGTAGCTGCGTCTGGCTTGGAACTCATGGATACCCCCCTGCCTCAGCTTCCTAAGTATTGGGATTGCATGTTTGTCTCACCATATGTGGCTACTGTTTTCTTTTCAAATAGAAAAGACCCAAGTCACAATCTTCAAAAATGTGAATATGGATCATTAAAATGACTTTTTTCTTTGACATTTTTCCTATATCATGTTGCTAAGCTAGTATTGCATGAATAGACACTTTATGAAAGTTGATTAAATTAGACATGATGGGTGCTCAAATAACCTCAGTTCCTAAATGTACTGGAGTCCTGATACAGAAGACTCCGGTGTTTAAGAGCTCCTCCCATCTCCTCCTGCGCTCTCTGTTCTTTGAGAACACAGTGTTGTGATTCCAGGGGAGAGTGCTTCTGTGTGGAACAGTGAGCAGAGACTAAGGGAACATCATGTACCGATGCAACAGTGTTTTCCCTGTGGGCATTCTTCTCTTTAAATAGGAAGAGGTGCTGTGTTGAGCATTAAGTTCTAAGCCTTTGCGTCTTTGTAAAAGGGGAATAAAGGTTTCCTATGGTAGGTGTTCTGGATACAGATCTTTGGAGACATTTTCTCCGGTAAATTCCGTTTGAGCACATAAAACGGGCAACAGCTGCCCACAACTTTCATGAAGAAGCTCATAGAACGACATAATGACTATTGTGCAGGGGTGCTGGGGAATTAGCCTGAGAGGTTTTACAAAGTGATTTGGAGAAAGCCGGTGGGATATAAATGTTAAATAGCGCCCTATATTTCTGGGAAGAGGTGTAGTAACTGCAATGGAACCCTCGACAATCCAAACAGTCTGTGGATGATGTCCATACTCATGCTTAATGTTGACGACGTTACCGGCAAAATTTCCAACCAAGCAAAGAATCTTTCTTTCTTCCTCTGACAATAGAGGCAATTCCCACAAAATCTAGAGCACTTCATGTTTTTGGAAGCCTTATCCAGAGTTGGGAAGAAAGCTAGACAAATGCTACTGAGTAGACACTCATAAGTATTTACCGATTTTTTCACTTTTATTATTAATTTAATTTTACATACCAGCCACAGATTCCCCTGTCCTCCCTCCTCCCATCCCCGAGCCTTCCCCCCAAGCTCCCCCCATCCCCACCTCCTCCAAGACAAGGTTGATTTGACTTGATTTTACTGTCCCCTTTTAAGGCTCTACTTACGTGCTTTTGGATGCATCTGTGGATGTTACCACTAGATGGAGCTCTATCGCCACAAGGACTGTAGGGCGCTGGCGGGGGCGGGAGGGGGGGGCTCCGCTAATTTTGTAATTAGCCAACAGTGTAGATAACAGATTTAATTTAAGTAATTTCCCTCTCATTATACTTTACACGAAATCATGACCTTTCAAAATAATGGAGGAGGGACAGAGACCCACTGTATTATTTTATCTTGCAGAACGCAAGTTCAATTTGATTTAATTCTCACTCTGAAGGCGAGAAGGCCAGGCTGCTGGCAGCTCTGTCTCACAGTGTGTGGCATTAGTAATGGGCTATGGCAGCAATTCCTTTTACCACCGTGTCACAGGAGCTCTCAGAAGGTGACTTGAGATTTGGAGAAATGAAGGGACGTGGTATGTCATCTTCTTGACGGGGAGGTGCTTTCCAGCCCTTCCTCTTCTGAAGCTACTGGTTACTTAATTCTCAAAAATAAAATGCTAAGATAAAATAAAAACTAAAATAAAAGGGTGTTGCTGCTTCTCACAGTCCTTGAAAGTTGTCATAATGGACTAAGGGGCTTTTGCTCTTAAAAAACAATTTATAATGATTTAAACTCTGGATGGCTTCTAGAATCGTTGGCATTGAAGCCTCAAAGTAATATATCAGACTAAATTCTCACAGAAGAGACCACTGGCTTTCATTGTAATTTGAATTATCTTTGTGGGACAGGGAATAATTCCCCAGCCTTCCATAGATAACAATGTAAAGTGATACAGTATTTCATCTTGCTAATCTATGTTTTGGTCTGCTCAGAGTTCAAAGCAGTCCAAAGAGGTTAAGTCTTTTGAAGAACCTCCAGGGAAGGAAATGAGTCCTTGGCCAGAATGTAGGCTCCTGAATTCCTATCTATTAGATGATGAGACGCTTTGTTTCGTATTTCTGTGTGAGTATCTTTGTACCTGTACTTTATTAAGACGATTTGTGCCCTTTTGAAAAGAAAGCCAGGGAAGCTACTGGGCAGGATGGAGGAGGCTTGACCAGGGAGGAGAGAGGCTTCCCATGCGCTGTCCCAGGTTCTCAGCGGTGCGTATGCCTGCTCAGCGGCACACTCAGTAGTTAGTGCTCAGGGTCGTCGTCTCTGTTTTCAAGGGAAAGAGAGTATCTTCCAGAGACCTGGCCAAGTTTTAACACGATTATTCAACGTTAGAGTGTACTGTGTTTGTTTAGAGAACATCTTTGTGCCATGCAGAATTATAGGAGGTGGATGGGATGAAAAGCAAGTATATAAAAATCAGAGCGGAATGGTCACATGGATGGAGGAACCCAGCCCAATCCCAGTGTTGGAAGGAACTGTCACACTTCCTCACCTATAAATAATAATGTTGACATAAGAATTAAATTAATGTACGAGCCAGGGGGTTCAAGGACATCACAAGGGACCCCACAGAAACAACTAACTGGCCTTATAGGAGCTCACAGACTCTGGACAGATAGCTAGGGAGTCTGAATGGGACTGACCTAGACCTATGTGTGACAGTTGTGTAGCTTGGTCTATTTGTGGGACGCCTAGCAGTGGGAGCAGGCCGGCTTGAGCTGACTTTTGGGAACCTATTCCCCACACTGGGTTGCCTGGACCAGCCTCAATACAGAGCAAGGAGCTCAGTCCTACCTCAACTTGATATGCCATGCTTTGTTGAAACCCATGGGAGGCCTGCCCTTTCTGAACAGAAAGAGGAGGAATGCATGGGGGAAGGGGCAGAGGAGAGGGGGAAAAAGAATTAAATTAATTCAATTGAGTCATGTCCTCCCTCAATTCATGTGTGGTTTTTGTTGTTGTTGTTGTTTGTTTGTTTGTTTGTTTTTTCAAACAGCTGCCAAGCTTTTAGGGCATAAATACTTCTTAGGTTCATTTAAAAAAAGATGGAGCTACGTAACAAAAGAAATGGCTAAGTATTTATTTTGTCCTAGAGTGGTCATAGGAAGCTTGGAAACTTGGGAGTACTCCCTTCAAAGGTTCCTTGATGTTCTGTGAGGAGAGCCTGGTGGGCACATGTTGATGTTCTGTGAGGAGAGCCTGGTGGGCACATGTTGATGTTCTGTGAGGAGAGGATGGAGGGCAGATGTTGATGTTCTGTGGGGAGAGGATGGAGGGCAGATGTTGATGTTCTGTGAGGAGAGGATGGAGGGCAGATGTTGATGTTCTGTGAGGAGAGGATGGAGGGCACATGTTGATGTTCTGTGTGGAGAGGATGGAGGGCACATGTTGATGTTCTGTGAGGAGAGGCAGGAGGGCAGATGTTGATGTTCTGTGGGGAGAGGCAGGAGGGCAGATGTTGATGTTCTGTGGGGAGAGCCTGGTGGGCACATGTTGATGTTCTGTGGGGAGAGCCTGGTGGGCACATGTTGATGTTCTGTTTGGAGAGGATGGAGGGCAGATGTTGATGTTCTGTGAGGAGAGGATGGAGGGCAGATGTTGATGTTCTGTGAGGAGAGGATGGAGGGCACATGTTGATGTTCTGTGGGGAGAGGATGGAGGGCAGATGTTGATGTTCTGTGGGGAGAGGATGGAGGGCACATGTTGATGTTCTGTTTGGAGAGGATGGAGGGCAGATGTTGATGTTCTGTGAGGAGAGGATGGAGGGCAGATGTTGATGTTCTGTGGGGAGAGGATGGAGGCACATGTTGATGTTCTATGAGGAGAGCCTGGTGGGGGTACATGTTGATGTTCTGTGAGGAGAGCCTGGTGGGTACATGTTGATGTTTTGCGAGGAGAGCCTGGTGGGCACATGTGGCCCCAGAGACTCTACTCTCACTGTTCCCTTCTGGACCTTGATTTCCTCAGAAAAATTGGCAGCCAAATTTATCACTTGCAGAAAAAAAAAATCTTTGCTTGTATTTGGTATACTAAAGGAGGCCGTCTACCTGTACCTCTTTGTCAATGCACGCCATCCTCTCTGGAGCTCAGTTGCCCTTCCTTCCTCTTTCCCCCCTATTATTCACGAAACTATCTAACATACCATATAACTTTTGTTTCCTTTTTCGTTATTTTTTTCTTCTTCTCACTAACCTACTGGTGTCACTGTCCTTAACTGACTAATAAATATAAGTAAGTTTAGAGACGTGCTTAGCACATGGAGTTCTTGGTAATACTTGCTGAATTAATCAATAATGGTTGGTGGTATTTCAAGCCTAGTTAATATATGTTTTCTTACAAAATATACAGAAAATAAAATAGTTAAAAGTAAAAACAAACAAACAAAACCCCCCAAAATCAAAACTTAAGGACCTTTTCCTGCTGTGAAAATGCTTGTTATCCATTCATTTTAAAATCAGTTAACTAATTCCTTTTACTACTATTGTTGCTTAACTAACTAAATCCTTAAGTGTTTGTTTTATAGGACAGGCTAGAGAATGTGTCTGATTCCATTTTTGTATGCCTACTTCTCCATTTTTTATCACTAGGCTGCCGTGTGCCTAGAGTTATAGTTACTCATTCCTTTAAGTCTTCTGGCAGTGGCTAGCATTAGTTCTGAGAAAGGATGGACAAGAATCTCCAGGAAATATGCTGAAACTATAGTTTTTTTGAAAGTGCAGGGTGGGGGAGGGAAAAGAAACATAGGCAGAAATACTGTGCCTCTTAGATCAGGGAACTGCAACCTTTACAAATAACCCAGAGGGGTGTTCGTAAATGTTGATGGTTTCAAAGTAAAAAGAGTTCCTGGCTGTTGACAGTATATTTCTTGACTTGATATCTGAGCTCTCCACCATGCATAACAAGTTATCACAACTTAGTGGCACAGGTCACTGCTTAGGCTCTCTGTGATGAGTGGTCGGGGTGGAGGGTGGGAAGTCGGGGAATGCCATCAGGCATTTGCTATGCCTTCTTTAGGCCTGCTTGAGGAAGAATCATGTCTAAGCTCACTTCGTTTGTTAGAATTCACTTTTCTGTGGTTGAGTAGCTGAGGACCTGTCAGCTGGAGGCTATTACTAGGTTCCAGAGCCCACCTATAGATCCTTGTCCTGTGGCATGCTCCAGAACCAGTTCCTGGGTACAGCTGTTTGGTTTGGGAAGGTCAGAAAGAGAATCTCTTCTGTTTGCTGAGATGGAGTCTTATGCAACATAACCAGGGGGGTGGCATCCCATCATAAGGCTCATTCATGCGCAAAGACATTTCCTAAGAGCATCAAGACAGAGAAGTGGGGGTTCTTAGGTCCCACCATGTGGCTGACAGCAGGAAATGAAGCATCCATTATTTTCTGTAAAAACCCTAGTTCCCTGTTTGCCAAGTTATTATTTAGGAGCAACTCCCTTTTCCAGATTGTATTTTCTACCCAAAGCCATGCTGGTCACTAAAAAGCCATTTGTGCTCCTGAGATGACTTCAGAGAAATCTCTGCAGCTGGCTGAGTCTTTTGGGCATAGGTGGCCTCAGCCCCGCTCCCCGCCCCCTTTATGTGACAGAGGTGGTTCTTCCTTATATTCTCTGCAGGGAAAATTCCATACTTGTCAAAATGAAGACAGGGAGGGGTTCATGAACCCCACCTCTAACTCCCATGAGGAGCTAGAGTTGATGGTTTCTGGGGTGGGGAGAGTGGGTTTTCTTAAGGGTGTGGTTTCTAGTAGGTTGACCACACTTCAGTAGATGGCCCCATACCCAGAATATATGGATAGCACAAATTGCAGTTGATGGGTTACTAAATTAATTAAAAAAAAATCTCACAAAGTTGTGGGGGCAGAGGGATAGGGTGTGTCTGGAAGTGAAGGGGAGAAGTTGGGCTTGAATATGATTTAAAAACATGGCAAGAAATTCTTAAGGAATTAATACAAATATTTATTTAAATGCTTGAGAATATACTATACATTGGAGTCTTTAAGAAAAAATTTTTTTTCTTTCTTGGAAATTTAGTTGTACCTTCATGATCCAATGAATTATGATATACTATGTATAGCAAAACTGTTTAAATCTATCTAGATCGTGTGATTTCATGTATACATTTTCTTTATCTGAATTCAAAACACAGCTATAAGAAACCCTACAGCTTGGCTTTGTTGAATAAAATAAATTGTGAGTGCTCTTATTGCCTCTGTAGGGAGTGAGATGATGCTCTATTAGCCTGGAAGAAAATTGCAGCAGTAGAAGGAAGTGGTGAGTAGAAAGATGCCCTCTCAGAGAGCTATACAGAATCTTTAATGAAAAACTACACTCTTTGTTTCAAATTGCCCACTCCTCTTTCACTGCAACACAATAGTATTAAATACTGTTAGTAAATGTATTTTAAGCAGATCAATAGTCACTACTATTTAGCATTAGAGAAAGAGTCTAGAAGTGCATTCTTGCTTGTAACTGTACAATAATACTCCAATCTTTTGATAAATTCTACTACTAATAAAAGTGAATTATAAAAATTAAGAATATGCCAAATACTCAGGTTTAATTTATCATTTTAGAATTAATATATGCTTTTTATAATAAGAAAAATTTAGTGTTATTAATAGAGAAAGTTACTTATCAAAAGACACGTGGGAGCTATTCAGAGAAAAGTAAAAGAAAAGTCATATTATTAAGTATTTTTATGAGGTAAAATCTAATTGAGGAAGAACACTAGGATTTTTTTTCAGAACCCATGAGAATCATAAATCCATGGAAACTGAGGAGTCTCATTTTGCTTTGGTAGAAATAAAAAGAACAATGTGAAGCTTTGTTCATTTCCAGGGGATGAATTTGCATTTATAAAAATGTCAGTAAAGCCTTACTTTTAGTCATACTGCCATTTTATGGCTTTCATTGTATTGTGGGTCACTTCTGAACCCAAGAGCCTATAGCAGGGAGTTAGTCATTCAATAAGGTATAGAGCCCAGGATTCAACCATCATGATGAGTGGACAGTGTTTAAGCACTCACTGCCTATGCCTTGAGTGCTAATAGGAAATGGCTTATGTTTCCTTCTATGGCCTCACAATTCAAGGTATGGGCTGCCCTGCTCTTTTGGTTGTCTAAATTCAATGTGTCTGCATATCTAAATGCTTATGTACTTATATTCTCTTTGCTTTTGTGAGCATGTTTATGTAAATGGAAGTTTCTGTCCCACCAACAACTCCCAAATACTCAGCAGCCACTTCCCAAATAATTGACCAGGAGGCTTAATATTACTTATAAAATGATTGGCTAGTAGCTTAGGCTTATTACTAACTAGCACTTATACTTAAATTAACCCATAATTCTTATCTGTGTTTACCATGTGGCTTGATACCTTTTCTCAGTATGACATTCTCATCTTGCTTCCTCTGTGTCTGGCTGGCTACTCTCTGACTCTGCTCTCCTTCTTCCCATCATTCTAAGTTTGGTTTTCCCACCTAACTTCCTGCCCAGCTACCAGCCAATGAGTGTTTTATTAAACCAATTTGAGTAACAAATCTTTATAGTCCACAAGAAGATTATTCCACAGTGTGTGTATTTTATTCTCTTATGGTTTTATAAGTTTGATATAGACATCATAGGTGAGGTCAGGTTTCTAAAGGCTTTTTAAGGCAGAGATAACCCTGCACCCAGACTGAAATTACATTGTGAAGGAGGCACTCGGGTATTCACGGCAGGTGATTAGGGTTTGATAAGAAGCAGAATGGCAGCAATTCCAGGTGTCTGAAACCATGTTGAGGTGACATAGCATACGAAACAGCTGTGCAATCTACAGCAGCATTCTCAAATATAAACCTTTATCAAAATTACCAGGGAAGCATATTAAGAGGAAATTTTCATCCTGTACTTCCTGATTTAGTATATTTGTATGTGGAATCTGAGGTTTTACATTTCTAATATGTTCCCGAGGGGTGCTCATGGATCATTTGAAGACCACATTTTGAGAAACACTGGCCAACAGGGCCAAACACCCCATTGGGCTTAACTGGGAAATTTCTGTTTGCCAGAGACAAGCAGGGAAGGGAAGCTGAAGAGAAGGCCTATATAGAGAGAAGATGGGGAGACTTAATGTGAAACATGTTCAAGTAAACCTGTAGATGGCAGGGACCTTGGTGGCCTAGTTAGTTTCAGCTGTCAGCTTGACATGGTCCAGAGCCATTTGAGGAAGTTTCAACTGGGGTTATTGCCCAGATCAGGTTGACTTGTGGCCATGTCTGTAAGGAACTTTCTTGATTGGTGATTGATGTGAGAAGGCCCAGCCCACTGTGGGCAGCACCATCTCTAACCAGGCAGGCCTAGGCTGTATAAGAAACCTAGCTGAGGGGCTGGAGAGATGGTTCAGAGGTGAATTCCACATGGTGGCTCACAGGCATCTGTAATGAGATCTGGTGCCCTCTTCTGGCGTGCAGACATACAAGGAGGCAGAACATTGTATACATGATAAATAAATAAATCTTTTCTAAAAAGGAAGAAAGAAACTCAAGTGAGTAAGCTAGAGAGCACTCCAGCAAGCTGCACTCCTCCATGGCTTCTGCTTCAGTTCCCGCCCTGCCTTTCCCTAGTGACACATGGTGACCTGGAGGCCAAATAGCCTCTCTTCCCCCCAAGTTGTTTCGTCATGGTGTTTATCACAGCAACAGAAAGCAACCTAGGACACTTGGGGCCAATCCTTTCTTTCCCCCAATGCACACTGGCGACTGAACCAGAGGGAAACCGGTTCTCTTTGATGTGGAGACAGCTGTTGCACTCTGAATAGCTAGATCAGCAGTTTGCTCCCACAAAGCCAGAATTGCTTCTCAGTGAGCTAAAGCCGTAGAAAAGGTTTTCCCCCAACAGCAGTGAGATTGGCATTCACCTCTTCTCATTCAGGGAATCTCCCAGAGAGTATAATTGTAAGCCATCACCCCCTCTGCCCACTTCCAGGGGCCAGGGCAGAGGTACACGAAACCCTGGCTTGGCTATGTAGGTGTTTCTTTCTGGAGCATGAGGAGGAATGTGTGACAGGGACAATGATGAAGGAGGATTTCCATGTGCTGGGGCCTGGACCTTGCAGTGCCTATTGCAGAGGCAGCAGCGTCATTGGTGGTGACGGTGTATGCACTGGCAGAATTGCTCCACACTTTCATCTCCTCCATGATTTTGTCCGAATGCCAACTTCCTTGGCCCCCTTCCCTGGTTATTCTTACTTCACAGAGTGCTATTTGCCTCCCTGCATGCAGTTTTCCTTACTCTTATGCTTTGATTTTTCCATAAGCATGGCGTCTGCTATGGTGTATACGTTCCTTATTTGGTTTTGTCTGACTTTCTCATTAAATCACGAGCTTAGGAAGAGACTTTATCTCACGTTCTTCCTGATGCCCTGAATAATACCCGACCCAGAAGAACACTTGATATGTATTTACTGAGTGAGCCAACACTGTGTGACTGCTATATTCTCCAGTAAATTCACTATTTGCTTGCAAGAGATAAAATCTATTTGTTTCTCCCAATTGTGGAGATATCTTTAAGTACTAAGTATTTTTTTAACCAGCTTATTAATTTTGAAGTGTTTCCATCCACATAGAGAAATTATCTTAATAATTTGATACAGAGAAATTATCAGCTGAGACTATTTCTTACTAAACAAGATTTGGTGATACAAATATGAAGTAGATATGTGTATTTTTCTTTTTTTGTAACTGTGAATTTTTGACAAATATTTTGTACCTTGAGAATATTTTGGACAAGTTTCACTGCTTTGTGAACATTCAGGATCATGAAATTCTGCACTGGTTTAAATTTAATACTTTAAAATCTCTGTTTCATTTCTAATAGAGATAAAAAAAAATATTTCTCTCCAGGAAGCCTGGGTCTATAGCACCTGTATCAGTGAAGACAGTCCTGGCTGGAGTTTCTGCTATGAGGGGACTGTCATCCTGGAGTCTGGCTTGCTGTGTGTCTTCCTGCTGTTCCCTGGGAGTCTTTTTTCTTGGGTATGTTAGGGTTGAGGTGGTTAGGGTAAAGGGCAGATGGAGGCTGCTATATAAACATGCTGTATTTCTTCCATGCCTGACCGTAGTGGGCATGTAATGCCAGTTCTCTGACTGTACAGAGGTCAGTGCCCAGCCTCACACTTTCAGCCTGGATGACTTCCATGGAGTCCATTTGACCTAGAGGACTCACAGTTAGAGGCTTTGGGTGTAAACGGGGCACTGCCGCCAGTCTCCGACCAGTTTCCTCCCTACCACGGATTGCCCTCCACTCTCTGTTGCAGTTCCCACAGAGGGAAACCAGCAAGTTCTCTCATGGACGGAGTCTGGCTGGAGAACTGGTCTCAGTCTTCCTACAGATACTGCCAACGTCCTCCAGTGTGTGTAACTTGCCATTTTTTTTAGAGGAGAGAAACTCTGAGCCTGGATGGAAGAAGAAACGACATAGAACTTACACTTTCTGTCACTGTTACTTTTTAAAATATTTATTCTTTGTAAATTTCATGCATATATACGATGTATCTTGATCATACTCACCCATACTTCCTGTCTTCAACTCCCTCCAGACCCCTCATTGACTCTCCCTCCAACTTCATCATGCCTGCCTGCTTTCTTTCTTTCTCTTTTTTTCTTTCTTTCTTTCTTTCTTTCTTTCTTTCTTTCTTTCTTTCTTTCTTTCTTTCTTCCTTCCTTCCTTCCTTTCTCTCTTCCTCTCTCTCTCTCTCTCTCTCTCTCTTTCTCTTTCTCTCCCTTCTTTCCTCCCTTCCTTTCTTTCATTTAACTTATTGAGTCTAACTATGCCCATATGTGCAGAATTTGAGCAGGAATATCAAAATGTAAGTATTCTTGTTATGCTACTATTAAGGAACTGCTTGTGATGATAGTAACATCAAATGAAACCAGTAATCATATTGTGGGTTTTAACAGATGATTTCTAAGTGTCCCAGAACATGTACCTTAAAGGAAATGTGCTTCCTGACATTTCCCAATCCACAAACCAAGTTAACATTTAATGTCCACTCCCACATGCAACCACATCTGTTACTTGCCTTTCCTCTTTCATACCTGGCCATGAGGTGAACAGGCTTGCTGTACCACACGCCTCTGACACAGTGCCTTGTCTCCTGACAGGTCCCAAATCGGCAGTGCCGGCCAGTCATACTAAGAGTTTAAGATGAGGTTAATTACATTTTTTTTCTCTTCATGAGTTCATGGTCTTAGGTATTTGTTATTACATTAATTTAAAAAAAGATAAAAGAAGGTGAGCATTTTTTTTAAAGTTGTTGAAAAAAATCCCAGATTTTCTATTTTTTAGTTTCTTTACACAAGGGTGTCAACTTCCGTATGCAGGGCGTGGTGGCTGATCTTGGTGGTCAGCTGACACACTCGGAAAGAGGAAGCCACAGTTGAGGGCAGCTCTGTAGAGGCATTTTATTGTCTGCTAACTGATACAGGCAGTCCCCTCTCCCGCTCGACAATGTGGGTGGTGCTATTCCAGGGCAGATGGGTCTGGATCATACAAAAAAAAGTAGCTGATCAAGCCAGCCAGCTAGGTTCCTCTGTGGCTTCTGCTTCAAACTTCTGCCTTCCTGCCTCGGCTTCCCTAAATCATGCACTATAATGTGTAAGCCAAACAAATCCCTTTCTATCCCAAACTGCACCCCCCCCCCCCCCCCCCCCCCCCCAACCCAGTGTTTTACCACAGCGACAGAGAAGCGAAGTAGGGCACTGGCATTCCACTGATGTGAATTTCTTAAGAAAGGGAGGTCTTCTATAAAGTGAATTTGACCTCTGGGCCCTTTGGTGTGGATTTGGAGACTATAGGCCACTGATTCATGGGGCTGACATTTGCGGTTTGTTTAATATGTAGTTGTGTTAGCTCTTTTTCCTCCCAGAGAAAGCAGTAGAATTCTGCAACTAAGCTTTCATTCTCACCCAGAAAGAAACCACAGTGCCATGCTTATTTGTTTGTTTAAGTCTTTTCTGTTTGTCCTTCATAATGAGTTTGGGTGAACCTCTTTCTTAATTCCCCCAGGGGAGCAGTTGTTCCAAATCTCTGCAATTCCGTTTTTCCTATAATTCTGCCAGATTTCCTAGCAGATGACTACTAAAAGTTGGGGAAATGCTGAGGGGAAACAGAGAAAGGAATGTTGGGGTCTTTCTAGTGAGAAACTTATGTGTCTAATGATATCGAAGCAACAAAAATGTCACATGCACTCCTACACCTCTTTGGGTACATCCATCTTTTGGATATACCATAATTAATGCGTAAATGACAGCGAGGGTGCTTGGCAGAGAGCTACCAGTTAATTATGCTTGCCTTCTCTCTATCTTAAATGACCCTTTGACTGGTAAAATTGGAAAGCACTCGGCAACTAATTTTCAGCAATTTTGATCACCTAGTGAGTCATCACTTTACCTGACGTCCTGGCTTCCCATCAGGTAGGTTAGCCACGATGGGGTGCTGTCACAAAATAATGACTCCTATTTTCCAGCCATCTGGGTAGAAATACCTTCTGCATCCAAGCCTCACCTTACGTTGTGCTTTTAATGAAACAGACCACATGATGTCACTTTGGGATACACCTGGATTAAGCTCTGCAGCAGTCAGCCAGTGCATGGAGGCTCTCGGGGCTTCTGTCTGGCTTTGCTGCTGCGGTGGTTCCTAGGTGCTTACATGGACTCCCTGGTGACCTGCACCAGTGAATTCCAAGTCATATTTCACAGTGGCCTTCTGACTTGGCTCAAGTACAGGAGGTTTTCTGTCATTTTTAGTGAGTGAGTGACAGTAACACTGACATAGCAAAGCCTGACTTTTATGGTAGAGCAAGGCTCACAAATCCTCTAGGGTGCTATTGCTAGCATGGCTTTCTTGAGAAGCTGTTGGGAGAGCGCTCTAGTCTCTGTAATTCATACCAGTTAAGTTAGTATGTCCTTCCAGCTGAGGAGGATTTCAGCATGGGAATCCACTTTCTCCTGGAGTTCTGCAGCTCCTCCCCTATTCCATGCTTGCTATTATAACGTCATCTCTGGTGTTTTGGACATTGTTCTTTCCATATTTGTGGCTCCCTGTGACTGAGGCTGTGAATGGTTAAAGATCACCAATCTGCTTTTGTTTTTACCTTTGTTACTAGATGGCCTCTTTGTGACTGGCCATGCCACTTTGGGGGAAGTTGAGGCAAGTTCAGCATTGCCCTTTTCCAGTTTCCCTACTGTCCATCACCTAAGAGTGGTAGGGGCGGCGCTTTCTCAGGCTATTCATTCCTGGGCGCTGGTGTAGAATCTCCGCTTCAGGCTTCTGTGCCACATGTCTTCCACCATCTCACCTACCTATGCTGCTGTGTCTGTCTCTCTGAGGTCAGTGTATCTCACCCTGTGTTACATTCTTCACAGATTAGTCAATGTATCTTTTAGCTCTCTCTTCTGTTAGTGCTTGTTTCCAGAAGGGGAAAGCACCTCTCTGGCAACTACCACTGTAGGTGGAGTTTTCCCATCCTGGAAGCCACCTCTAAATTACCATACAGAGGCTTATATTAATTGTAAGTTCTTGGCTATAGCTGGAAGGTTTCTCTGGTCCTGCCTGGCCCTGTGGTACCACAGCTGCTTATAAAATAATCATTCAGAGGCTTATATTAATTACCAATTGCATGGCCTATGGCAGCCTTCTTGCCAGCTAGCTCTTATAACTTAACCCATTTCTGTTAATCTATAATCTACCACATAGTCATGGCATTACTGGTCTATTGGCATCTTGCTTCTTGGGCAGCAGGCTGGCATCTCCCCAGACTCTGCCTTTCTCTTTCCTGTCTCTCTCCTTGGATTTCCCACCTGACTCTAAGCTGTCTTGCCATAGGCCAAAGCAGCTTATTAACCGATGAGAACAACATGTATTCTCAGCATACAGAAAGACATCCCCCAGTACTTGACTGATAGCTCAGGCTTATTACTAACTAGCTCTTATATTTTAAGTTAACCCATACTCCATATTTATGCTCTGCCATGTGATGATACCTTTATTAGCATGGCATGTTCATCTCCTGCTCCCTCTGTATCTGACTGTATATGACTCCTGGCTCTACTCTTCTCCTTCTCAGCATTCTCAATTTGGCTTTTCTGCCTAACTTTATCCTGGTCAGCCATTGGCCAGTCAGCTTCTTTATTAAACCAATCATGGCAACAAATCTTCACAGTATATAAAAGGATTATTCCACAGCATTTCCCCTTTTTTGTTAAATTAAAGAGGAAGGTTTTAACTTTAACATAGTAAGATTATATAGAACAAAACAGTTTTTAAGTAAGAACTATAGTAGCAATATCCAGTCCATTTGTATTTAGCAAAATTAGAGAAAATACTCTATTATCTATCTTATCTTAGTGAATCTAAAGTTTTACATCTAATTTACCTTTTTTATCATAACTAAGGAAAACTATAATTATGACTACCTAGTCTTAAGTTTCATCAAAAGTCCTAGAAGGGTGAAATGTTACCCAATGACAGAGACATCAGGCTGTCTGGACAGTCACCCAAAGTTCCTCTGTAACATTGGGGCATCCAACTTTGGCCTACAGGTCTAGCATATCTGACAGACTTTCCTGTGAAGCAGGGAATTTTGAAGAACTATTCTGCCTTGTCTTGGCAAAGTTAGGCAGTTGCCTTTCTTGTGTCCTGCTGGTCCAGTTTGGACCATAACTGTCAGTAATTGGAGCAAGGGCAGTTTCTTTGCCTGCATGATTAGCTTTTGACATAAAGAAAATAAACTCCATATGGAGTTTCTTCAGTGCCCGTCATCCTCTTTGAAGTAATTGGTGCTGCCAGGTGCAGATGTGTCTCATTGTTGAGAAAAGTCTAAGTTCTTAAAATATGTTAAATACCATATTCTATAAGTCTTTGAAGTGTTTGAAGATTGCCTATCTATCTGAAATATATCTCTGTATGACCTTGAAAACCTAACAAACATGACTGTAAGTTTGCAATTATAGAATAATTATAGAATAATCTGTATTTCTATTTATATATTACATTTTAAATGAGCTGTATAAGCATAATACCCAAACAAATATACATACATTATAACAAAGTTAACTTTGAATTTATATCAATAAACCAAAAACCATACCAATCTAAAGTATTTAATATTAATAGTTTTTTTGGATTAAAGTAGATTCAATGACCTACCTACCCCTTTATTCTATCATTTTTATATTCTCCCCTTTTCTTTTTAGAACGAGATCCCTGAATCTAATCTCTTTTGTTTAGTTTTTTCTTGACCATTACCAATAACAACTTGAAGCAACCCCACTTTAAAAGATAGTAAACATCCATAACCCATTTTTTGGGAATGTGGGTGCAGTTTTTTAAGACTACTTCCTGTTGATTGGGGCACTGATAACCACTGGGGAACCCTGAGAAAATGTAGGATTATAGTCAAGTCCTGACTGGAGTAGTCTGTGAGGCTAAACCATCTCAGCCAGCAGCGTTGAAGCTGTTCTGGATATAGAACTCTGAGGAGACTGTAACAGAGGTGTTCTGAGATGCTGGATCACCTGGGCCATTTGTTTTCATTGATGACTGGTTCCCTTGTTCTGAAAATACACCAACATTTAAAGGTAACATACATATATACATATCTGCATTACAACAAGTATAGACTGTATATTTTATGTGAGTCAGGCAAAAATGACTTTTTTAAATGTGTTTGAGCAGGTAAAAATAAACATCATGTGTCTTGTAGCTCTTTCAGGTTTATTTCTTTGTATTTGTAACTAGGATTTTCACGGGGGTCTTCCTTGGTCAAACCTGATCATCTTTAACTTTGAGTGAATCCATAGTCTTTCATTTCCTGTGAAAATAAAGCAAAACCTCTCCTCCAAAGTAACATAACACCTTTTGACTTAAAGTTTGAAGCTGAGATGTTTTTTGAATAGAGAGGTTGGTTAAATCTAGCAGTTTTCATAATCCAATGTCTCTAAGCAGCCAAAAATTCAGAAATAACACAATAACATATATACAGTATCCAGACTACACGTGTATTCCCCAGTATTTCTCATTATTCTCCTTTTAAGGACTTTGTTTCATTATTTTAAAACTATATTTTTCTTTTTTATGACTATCTAATCCCTTTTTCTTTTCTCTCCCAAGCCTTTGTACATTTTAAAACACTCTGTAACCTGTTTAGAGGGTTTTTAGTCTGAATCTGTCTTTACTGAGTATCTGTAATCTTTTTTGTCTATCTGACGAAAACAAACAACAAACAAACAAAAACCTTGTTGTGTAACTTAGATCATAGCATGCTGGTGCTGGCTCCTGCCCCTCAGTTCCCTGTGTCTAGTCTCATGACTGAGGTACATTTACTACCAGCTCTGGAAGTCCTGTTTACTCTTCCAACTCTGGGGAGTTTCTAGATCCACACGACCACTGAGTAGTGTGCCACTGGCTACTCATAAACACCATATAAGTGTTTGGCAGTAGGGTCTCTTAAAAGAGCTGCCCATTTTTGAGGCTAGTACTGAGCCCAGAAGCTGTCTCTTAAAGGAGCCACACCTCTGTTCACTGCTAGTGAACAGAACCCACCCATGAAAATGCAGCTACCTAGCTGTGCTTGACTCCATTCTTGTGTGTCTAGAATCCCTTTTTAAGCTTTTCTCAGCTTTTAGGTGGAAATTCTGGCCCCATGTTGGAATGCCAGATGTAGGCAGAATTTTCCCATCCCAGGAGCCACTTCCAAATTACCACACAGAGACTTATATTAATTGTAAATGATCAGCCAATAGCTCAGGCTTATTACTAACTAGCTCTTACATTTTAAGTTAACCTATATTCCTTATTTATGCTCTGCCATGATACCTTTATTAGTGTGACATATTCATCTCCTGTACCCTCTGCATGTGGCTGGCAACACCTCTGACTCTGCCCTCTTCCTTTTCATCATTCTCAGTTTGGCTTTCCCACCTAAATTCCTGCCTGGCTATACCTGTCAGCTTTTTATTAACCAATGAGAGTAATACATATTCACAGTATACAGAAGAATTATTCCACAGCATACTACTGACCCTGCTCAGGATAAGCAGCACAGTGTGCCTGGGTGCTGGTTGCTGGTCAACTTGGCTGCTTCTTTATGGAGCTCTTACCTAGGCTTAGTTTTTAAGTGCATGTTTGTGTGTATGCATGTGTGTGTGTGTGTGTGTGTGTGTGTGTGTGTGTGTTTGTGTGTGTGTGTGTGTGTGTGTGTGTGTGTATGTATTGTTCATCCATGTGAGTTTAGAAGTAAATCTCACTTTCCAGTAGGGATTTAAATCAGTACTGGGCATGAGTGCAACAGATTCGTCTTGTCTCAGAGGGAAAAATGACAGATTTTCAAGGACACTTGAAGCCACCTGCCAGGGGAAAACATCTATTTACGATCTCATGTGTATGCATGGTGGGGTGTACATATGCTTAACATTATGCACAAACAGATAGATCATCCAGAGTTATGTAATATTCCATCTGTCAATCAGGGTAAAACAGCATCTCCTTCCTCTCTCTGGGCAGCAGCAGCTCCACATAAACTCATAAAGTGACCCCACCCCCAAAGAATTCAGGAGGCTTGAGCCACATGTCTTCTGAAGCCCATTCTTATTCTGTGGACAGTACTCTAGGTCTTGTCCAATTCATTGTTTGAGATGCAAAGAATCTGGACATTGTGGTAGTTTGAATGATAATGACCTCTGTGGGCTCATATACTTGAATGTCTGGGCCCCAGTTGGTGGTCTGTTTAGGAAGGATTAGGAGGTGTGTCCTCCTTGTTGGAGGTATGTGGTAGTTTGAGTGTATTTGACCTTTTAATTTTGTAGGGAGTGGCTCTGTTAAACATTGGCTTTGTTGGAGTGGGTACGACCTTATTGGAGACAGTATTGGGGCAGGCTTTGAAGTTTCCTATGCTCAGGATACTGCCCACTTTCCCTGGATAATTCCTGTTGCCTGCAAGATGTAGGACTCTCAGTTATTACTCCAGCACCACGTCTGCCTGCATGCTACCATGCTCCCCATCACGATGATAATGGACTGAACCCCTGAAACTGTAATTGAGCCACTCCAATGAAATGTTTACTTCATAAGAGTTGCTACGGTCATAGTGTCTCTTCACAGCAATAGAAACCCTAACTAAGACAAGGTGATATATCACTGGAGGTGTGTTTGAGATTTCAAAAGCCCACACCAGACCTGGTTTTTCCTTCTCTCTGTCTCTGTCTCTGTCTCTGTCTCTCTCTGTCTCTGTCTCTGTCTCTCTCTCTCTCTCTTTCTCTTTCTCTCTCTCTGTGGATTAGGATGTAAGCTCTCAGTTCCAGCTCCAGTATCATGCTTTCCTATCTGCTCCCATGCTCCCTGTCCTGATGATCATGGACTAACCCTCTGAAACTGTAAGCAAGCCCCTAATTAAATGTTTTCATAAGTTGACTTGGTCATGGTATTTTGTCACAGCAATTAGAACAGTAACTAAGACAGACACCACATCATGGGACACCCTAGATACCCTCCAGTAATGTAAACACACATGACCTTTGAATACAGCCTTTCTCCTTTCCCAGTTCTAAACTTGTAATTCCTAGGACTCTTATAAGAACACCCATATCAAGGGAAAGGCATGTCCTAATTGTAGTTAGATTTTTCCTGCCTGGCCCAGTCAGGACAAATCTCTCTTACCCGCCAGTCCCACAGTCGCTCAGACCCAACCAAGTAAGCACACAGAAACTTACATTGTTTAGAAACTGTATGGCTGTGGCAGGCTTCTTGTTATCTACTTCTATCTTAAATTAACCCATTTCTGTTAGTCTATACTTTGCCACAGGGCTTGTGGCTTACCAGTGTCTTTACACGTTGCTTTTCATGGCGGCGGCTGGCAGTGTCTCTCTCCAGTCTTCTAAGGGACTGGCGGGTAAGAGAGATTTGTCCTGACTGGGCCAGGCAGGAAAAATCTAACTACACCTAATCACATCAGTAAGCTTCATTATCCCTGGTTTTACCTTATCAGATTACAACCCAGTCCAAGGGACCTCCAGAACCACCCTACAATTGCCCTTATTGAAAAAGTGAAAAGAAATAAGGGGTGGGGGATTGTCCCTTAAAAACTGTCTGAGCAACAAGATTCCAGAAGCCTCATAATCTTGTATGAAGCTACTGCTAAGGCATTTAACCCAAGTAAGTCTCTCTTGAGAAGCTGGCACCTACATTCCTGGATGTGTTAGCATTTCCCTGAGTACCTTTCTTTCTATTGATCCCTATACATAAGTCTGGGTTTAAAAATCTCTTCTTAAAACAAAAAAACAAAACTCCAATTCTGCTTCATTCTGGCTCATCTTGAAATTCTTTTCTGTTGTCAAAAATGACAGTTTCACTTGAGTAGAGGCTCTGAACAGAGTTCAGGTTGCTGTAGGTAACAACATGGAGTTGTGTGACACCTCAGACAATTTTTTGTTTTGAAGTAGAACAGATATTTAAGTAGAATATATACACACACACACACACACACACACACACACACACATATGCTTCTCAATCTGATTTGCTGTGTGGGTGAACTTTATAGAGAATTAACTCTTCTTTCTGTATTACAAATTCTTCACAAATCATTCTGACAAAGATGCTAACAAGCAGGAGAGACTTTCAGAGTTGATAGTCATTGATGTTTCAGAGACTCCAATGACTATGGCAAACACAAATACAAATGAATTGCATGCAATGAGACAAGATCCTTGAGGAATTCTAATTTTTAAAGACACAATACAGCTAAACCTGTTTTCACTATGTTAGTTTTCAAACCCAGGACAAATGGCTGAGGTGCCTATTTAACATATCAAAGTGGACACTGGCTGCTAGGTTCTCTCAGCATCCCTCAGTCCCTACCTGTTACAGGACCCTCCTAGCTGGCATACCCTGCCCCCCTACCCTAAACTTGTCCAGGCCTTCCCCCAGCTGCCCTTCCCTATATAATTCAACCATCTTGGTTAGCTGCCTTTTTCATCTATTCTCTTTGGGCCTCCTGGTTCCCATCTCTCCCCTCTCCTTCCCCTCCCCCTGTTCATCACATGGCTCAGGGGCATCAGGGTCATGTCCACTCTGGACTCTCCCAGATGTCCCTGCCTCTAGCTATGCTCTCTGTCTCTGTCTGTCTCTGTCTCTGTCTCTGTCACACACACACACACACACACACACACACACACACACACACACACATATATATATATATATATATATATAATAAACTTTCTTCTCCACCATACCTGGAAACCGTTTGTGTTCTTTCCTTTTTATTTCTGTTTTTTTCATTCATCTGGTGCAGAAACCCTGGACCAGCCATGTTCCTTTTCCTGTTTATTCCTTTTCATTCACATTAGTGAAGCTTGAACAGAACCACCGTTAAGAACCATTGATACTT
Organism: Onychomys torridus; assembly: GCF_903995425.1. Lineage (NCBI taxonomy): Eukaryota > Metazoa > Chordata > Mammalia > Rodentia > Cricetidae > Onychomys > Onychomys torridus. Next base: position 34,055,005 of record NC_050455.1, read on the forward strand.
TAGCCTAAAAATCCAAGGAAAAAAACACAATATTTCCTTCCAAAGAGCACCACATTAAATCGAGAAAGAAAGGTTTCTCTAGTTTGGAATCGAGTGCATAGCTCTTACATGGTCTTCAAGATATTTCTAAAAGCCATAAATATGAAATGGCAGCAGCAGTAGCAACAACATCACAGATCCTAGAATTCAATTTCACGTTCCATTAATATAAGGAACTGAAAACAGTAAGAGAGGCTTGGCCTTGTGTGTGGTTTGGGGCTGGAGCCTCACAAAGCTGGAGCGTTATGTCTCTGTCACTGTAATTTTAGGCAATTGTCAATTTGGATTGATTGTAGATGGATTTGTAATGTGACCAACAATTCCCTGTGAAGCCTTCCAGGTGATACATGTGTGGATTGTAGATTTCCTGGAGCTATGGGGAAAGACTGCAGGGTACCTTGAGCAGTTCTCCCCAGCTCCCTCCTCTTTGCACCATTTTCCCCAGGGAAGTTGCAAAATATGGATGCATTAAAAAAGGTTTTATCCTAAAGGCCCCAATGGAAGCTGCCTTCCCCTGCAGAGACAAGCATTACAGCTTACAGAAGTCTGGGTCACTGACTAGGAAACCAAATAATTGGTGGTGAATGAATGGGCAAGAGTCAAGAGGCTTCACACAAATGGAATCCCATGGAATCCCTTCTCATTGCTTCTTTCACGCTGGGGACATTAGGATGTGAACAGAAGCAAACCATAGGCTGGCATGCCAGGTAACCAGGGTACCCATAGACTTCCATCTTTATTTTATCTCTGGTTCAGGAAAGCCATCCTAGGTTTCCTAGGTTTGTTTTTTGTTTTTTGTTTGTTTTTTTTTGTTTTTGTTTTTTGTTTTTGTTTTTGTTTTTGTTTTTGTTTTTTTTGTGTGTGTGCTTTAATTGAGAAAGGACCCCCCCACCTCACCTTCCACCCCCCACCTCTCTTTATCTGTCAGTGGATAAAATGTTCTAAAGAACACAATTGTTTTTAAGCATAAATTAACATTTAAGCTCTTAGAAAATCAATGGGAACCTTTGGATGGAAATCAGAGGGTGGTAATTAAAGGGCAGTTTCCTGCATGGAATTCAGGCAGCCGGAGGGAAAACCCCCATTGCCCGAGCTAATTAATCCTGCAGCTCCAGTCTATCAGGGTCGTCTGACCCCTGATATGTATTTAAGAGTCCTTAGAAAAAACCAGGCTTAGAGGTCCCCTCCAATCCTTGAGTCCCCTCCAAAAGCTTGTTGGCAAATTATCCTTTTTTGAAAAGAAAAAGTGTATTTTAAAAAACAAATAGTTAGAAAAAGAGAGAGAAGAAAGAAAAGGAAGAGAACTAAATAGGATTTCCTATCTGTCCCATTCCTCCCCCACCCCCCTCTAACCAACACACACACACACACACACACACACACACACACACACACACACACACACACACACGGATTTAAAGCTTAAAGGCAGGTTGAATGGTCTTATCAACTAATTCAAAAACACCAAACGGGCCTTGGAAATCCCCTGCAGTAAAGTATGGAGGGAAGGCTATGTACATCGGCAGCCTCCATGTGGTTAGACACCAGCTCTTTGGTGTTGTCTTCACCTTTGGAAGGTACAGCTGGGTGTCATGAGGTTTTGTTGTACACATCCATCTCTCAGTGTACCTGACAGGAAGCTTTAATGATCTGTCCCTCAGTGCAAACAGGATGTTTAAGGCTTATCAATGGCATGCCATTCTTTTTCCTCTTAAGCAGGAACTAGACTGGAGAATCTTACAGAACTCAGCAGTTCTGGTTGTTGAGTATGGGTGAGTTCAAGGGGAGAGATCCTTGGTCCATCTTCCAGACTGAACTGATGGGAAGTTTGCTTCTTGAAAACATGAGTAATTTCCCCAAATGTGGTGAAGGCTAAGATCGTCAAATGAGCCTCAGTCTGTTAGCACCTTGGGTAATTAACCCTTGATGTACTGATGAGCTGAAATTCTATCTGGAAAAAAACCTTGACATTTAGAAGGTTCAACTGAAATGAGCATGCCAGAATGGTAAAAACAGGCACCCCGAAGTTGTTTTAGCACAAAAGCATTGACTCCTCACTTGGACCCACAAGGTACCTAAAAGCAGAATGAAAGCCTGGTACTGCCGCCTCCACTTTGTGTCTGTCTCCTTCAGTTTGACTGAGGAAACAGATAAGTCACTGTCCTTAGCTCTTCCCTTTTAGTCATCTTGGAGTCTCAGAACAGCAGAACCCCCAGAATACACCACCCCCTAGACCAGTGGTTCTCAACCTTCCTAAAGGCTAAGACCCTTTAATAAAGTTTCTCATGTTCTAGTTGTTGGCATTCAGGCTTGCCCCTTGGGGACCCACACAGCATTTTGAGGTAGCTTATGTAAAGACCCCTTTAAGAGGAAAAAACCCCTCCCCCTTCTTCTTCCCTCCCTCTCTCTTCACGAAGCTGTGCACCCCTCCACTTTGCTTTCTCTCCTTTTCTCTCTCCCTTTTTCTCTCTCTCTTCCCTCTCCCCTCCCCCTTTAATAATAAAATTTTCCATATGGATGTCACACCTGCATGGTGTGGGTAACTTTCAGCTGAGCCCCCTTGGCTGCCACCCTCATGGCGTGTCTCCTCCGCTCAAACCCTCCAAGGCCCCTTGTGTACCGTTTCATAACAGTGGTGACCCCAATCATAAAGTTATTTTTTTCTATTTCATAACTGTAATTTTGCTTCTGTTATGAGTTGAGATGCAAACAACTGTGTTTTCTGATGGTCTTAGGCTACCCCTGTGAAAGGATCATTCGACATCCTAAGGGGCCATGACCCACAGGTTGAGAACCACTGCCCTAGCGGAAACCAGTTACCCATGAGGTCCTGGATAAGTTGCATGCTGGAACAGAGGTGATCTAGGAGCTGCATTGATCCCTGTCAGAACACAGTCCAGGAATGGAGCTGTGTAGAGTAATTCTGAGTGCTTGTGAGAACACGCCAAGAAAACAAGACAAAAGTCTTGTGAGATCTCAGTTCCTTCCAAACATGTGTCTATTCTTGGACTGTGTTTTCATGCCTCTCCCAAGAGTAGCAGGTAGGAGTGGGGTTGCTTCCGATTACCCATCGAGGCTTGCTATTGTTATTCAGAAGGTTTATAGCCTGAACTCTTAGGAACTTTACTCATATGCCCTTTCTTCACCCTCAAAGTATAAATTGTCTGATACTTTAAATTGGTGATTACATGAGACTTTAGTCAGCCTCATGCATAGGCTCCATTCTCCCAGGTCCCACCATCTCTAGAGTGGCGACAGTCTCTTTAAGCAGAGACAGTGATATGGAATGAATTTCCTTCAATAACTGTGCAGAACCTGAAGGAGACAACGATTCGTTCTCAAGTGTCATAGCATTCTTTCCTCACATCCTAGAAATCTGTCTGTTAGAATTCCTAGCCACTCCCCCAGCTACAGGCAAGATGCTTAGTCATCCCAGGGCCTTCCGTCCTGCGTAATCCATGTGCTGCGTGATCTTGTCATCTATGCACATGTGTGGCATAGCTATGCAAACTCACATGTGCATGTCCAGGGGGGACCTATAAAAGTGGGTTCCACCTATTCCTTCTCTCTCTTTCTGCACGGTCATTCCATAGGCCTATGCACACCCTTTCTATTCTCTTCCCTTAATAAACGCTTAGAGTAGTTGTGTGTGCGTGTGTGTGTGTGTGTGTGTGTGTGTGTGTGTGTGTGTGTGTCTCAAGGCTTCTCTTATATGGTAAACGGCACTGCTTAATAAATAACACTGTCTCCCTTCTGGGAAAATCTCTTAAATAAGTGCCTCTCTTTGGCTATCAGACAATTCAGACAATGTAGCCCTAGAAATTGGAATTTTCCAAGAATCCCATGATGAGAAGGGATAGGCTGAAATTTTAATGCCAGCCAAAGGAGTGATTTATCTTCAGTCTTCCAGAAAGAGATTTCCCACAGTTCTGACAGTTTGACAAACCATCTTACAGGAGTGACTAAAATGCAGACAACTGTGACTTAGACCTCCATAAGGACTGTTCAGTTATCCATACCCTTGTCGTGGTTTGAAAGAAAATGGCCCCCAAACGGAGTGGCACTTTTAGGAGGTGTGGCTTTGTTGGCATAGGTGTGTTCTTATTGGAGGAAATGTGTCACTATGGAGCAGGGCTTTGAGGTCTCATATATGCTGAAGCCACACTTAGTGAGACAGACCACTTCCTGTTGCCTACACATCAAGATGTAAGAACTCATTACTCCTTCTCCAGCACCATGTTACCTGCACACCACCATGTTGTACTATGATGATAATGGACTAAACCTCTAAAAATGTAAGCCACCACAATTAAGTGTTTTTCCTTTATAACAGTTACTGTGGTCATGGTGTCTCTTCACAGCAATAGAAACCCTAACTAAGACACTTGTCCTTTCTTTCAACCTTCCTCTCATGTGAAGACCCTAAGCCAGACCTCTTTATTCCTCTGCCCATGAAGCCACATTGAATACATGTATTCTCCCTGTATGCTTTTCACTATTAATTTGTCTCTTTAATTAGCCTATTGAAGGTGTGTGGATGAGATTTGCTTGTAAGGCTGCCAGGTCCCAGAGTCCTGAAACTCTAATAAGAATTCCAGATTTGGCAAAGTCTAACTTCATTCCTTTGATAAGGAGAGATTGCAAGCTCTCTGCATCGATTTTTGGAGGGTAGCTTTTAGTTCAAGATTCCTGTTAAGCACACTAATTTTGCAAGTAACAAAAGGATATCTAGACTATTTAGAATATGCCAGGGCTACAGGATTACAACCATAATGATTGCAAAGCTTGTAGGCCGACTATGAAAAACACTGCTGATGTTTTTCAGATGCCTTTGGCCCTTGGCCCACCAATGTTAACGATACTGCTTGGGTTATTTATAAATTCCTTATGGGAAACAGTACATATTCATGGTCCCGATGTTGGGTGAATTGTAAATCATTGCAAAATGTTATTTCTTCCTCAATATTTCTGTACAGGTGAACTTTGGGTAAGATGAGTGCCATGGGGAATGTAGGGAAAAAAAAAAGGATGTCATCAAATGGTAAAGTCAAAACATGTCTGAAATGAAACATGAGCAGGTCTGGTCATATTCCATAGTCCTTTAGGCAAAGGAAATAAACAATAACTGTGGTTAGACAATTAGAATTTTTAAGGCAAAAATCACAAGCATTGGCTGCTCCATCAGACTAGGCTCAGTTTGCCCCAATTTACCAATTAAAGAGATAAGTGGTGCTAAAAAAAAAACAAGTGAGGGGATTCATTTAATGGGCCACATTGGGTAGAATAATAGAGGCCCAGTCATTCTGGCATCTTGTTCTGAGCTCCTTTCAACTCCTCATTCCTTGTGATCTCTCTTTGAAGAATTCAGATGAGATACACAAAGCACAGTGTAGAAGACAGTTTGTTCTGAAATAGAGAGCACAGTCTCAGGAGCAAGAATGGGAAATCAGAGCAATGTACCATTCTCAGGAGGTGTGAGTGAACAACCATTGGCAGACCCATTCAGATTATTACTCTTACTGTGGAGACAATGATATGTCACACTCTCACCACCACCCCCAAGGCCTCCACCGAGATAGAAATCTTGTAAGGTTTAGCTAGCTAGCTATTAGTAACCTTCTAAGCCCTGCTAATGTCTAACTAGCTACCTAACACAATGACCCAAAGTCCATCTTCAGGGTAGACATGAGATTTACATTTAAATAGAGACAGACAAAAGCTATGCTTAATTAAATAGTTCTGGTCTAGATGTGGTCTGATGAACCACTGCTTTAGCTTTAGTCCTATAAGATAGTTTAAAGAAATCCTTATAGTTTGAGGAGAAAAAGTAGCTCCTAGGAGGTGATTGCTGTAAATTTCAAATCCAAGACAAACACCTAAGGTGCCTATTTAACATGTCAGAGTGGAACATGCCAGGTTCTCCCAGCATCCTTTAGTCCCCACCATTACAGGGTAGGGATGACATACCCCATCCTCTATCCCAAATTCTCTAGCCCAGGGACTGGGCTGCCCTTCCCCCAGAGCTCTTCCCTATATAATTCAGACATTTTTACCTGCCAGTTTTGTACTCCTGGCTTCCACATCTTGTTCCTCTGTTCTCCCTCCCACTTCTCTCTCCACAGTGCCCTGCTACGCTTGGTTATGTTCACTCTGAATTCTCCCAAATGTCCCTGCCTCTGACTATGCTCTCCCACATGTCTATAATAAACTTTTTCCTCCACCATACCTAGGGGCAGCCTTTCCTTTTTATTCCTTTATTTTTTTTTTTTTTCATTCAATTCCCTCTGCTTTAGGGTGAAGCCTCAACCTTATGGTTAGTTTCCCTCATTTTGGGGTATTGCTTCTTGCAAGGTTTTGTTCTTGGAATCTAAGGTGACTGGAGGCTCATATCAATGACTTCTCTCTCTTTGCCTTCAGTCTTGCAGGGAGATGATTGAGATGATATAGTGTACATAGATACTCCTTGACTGATTGACATGCTCTTATAGTTACTTCCTGTTGCTGTTAAAAACACCATGGCCAAAAGCAACTTGGAAGGAGAGGGTTTATTTTATATAACATATTATTGATCATCATTGAGGGAAGCAGAGGCAGGAACTCAAGGCAGGAGCTGAGGCCTTCGGGTCCTTGACATGGCTGTGACCATGTCAGCAATACACACTCACTCAGGACTTCACTCTCTCCCTACATCTCTACTTTAAAATGGATTCTGCCCCCCCCCCCCAAGGAAATGGCACCATCATGACTATTAGACTGAAGCTTAAGCCTCGGGTGTGTTGTTTTCTGACTTTCATGCCTTGTCTGCTGCAGTCCACATCACTCCTCTCTACCCTGCTGTCTCTCAGTCCACTTTTGGCCCCTGTTAACCTTCCTGGATGGGATGTCACCCTTGCCTGAGACACTCTTAAACTACTATTACACAAGGACTAAAATGCAGTGTCCTCGACACAATATAGAAGGCTTTATATGGCTTTGTTCTTTTCTAGCTCTGAGATTCCATTCTCTTTTGCTCTCTTTCTCGCACACTTCCCCAGTACAGAAACACTGGCTTTCTTTGACTGGAGGTTGCCATACCCATTCCAGTGTCTGTGCCTTGGTACCAATCACTCCCTTTGTAAGGAAACCCACCCACCATTTTTTTTTTTTAATGATTGCTTCCTTCTATGCTGTCAATTAAAATATGGGCATAGGTGTTAACAGCACTGCTCATATTTATCTGGAATTCTAATTTTTAAAAAATATGTAAGTTGTTTTTTTTTTTAATTCTTACATTGTGGGGGCACACAGAGGCTCCCTAGTAAGGCCTTACTCAAGGTCAGAATGTCTGAGCTTGCTTTGCCCAGCAGGGCTGCATAATGGGATGATTTGGCCAAAGGTGTGGGTACCAGATGTTTGAAGGGTCTATACTTGTTGGTACTTTATACCTCGACCTTGGAAGGGGGAGATCTTTTACTCTTCCCCTTGCTGTTGTATAAAAGGCCTAGTATGAATAAAGTTGGGGCAACTGGATATTGACCCAGACCCTCCTGAAGCTATCCTGTGTCTGTCTTTCTCATCATCTCTGCCTATATTTCTATCTAATACTTCCTCATTCCTCACTCCTCTCCCCAAGAACCCTTTGACAGGTTAGAGCTGGTCTCCAACATTACTTTTTATCTTTTATTTATTTATTTTTATGTGTGTGTGTGTGTGTGTGTGTCTGCCCTACCGTGCATATATGGAGATCAAAGGACAACTAGTGTGTTTCTTCTAGCATGTGAGTTCTAGAAATCCAACTCAGGTTGCCAGGCTTGCTGTCTACTAACTTTACCCACTGAGCCAGCTCACTAGTTCCTAAGTTTTTTATTGATATTTTATAGTATAATTGCTATGAAGTAAAAGAATACCTTAATTTTACCCTAAAATTTAGCTGTTTGTTTCACCACTATCTTATTTAATAACACCATTTTATGTTCTGATTTGAAATAACAACAGCTTGTACCTTGACCACCTGTGTTAGCATTGCCCATAAAAAATTATTAAATGGATTTCAGAGTCCAGACCTATCTAGACATGGTGGTGCGTAGCTTTAATCCTAGCACTCCAGAGGCAGAGGCAAACAGAGCTCTGTGAGTTTGAGGCCAGTCTGGTCTATATAGTGAGTTCCAGAACAGCCAGAGCTATGTAGTAAGACCCTATCTTAAAAACCCAAAACAAACAAACAAATAAACAAGAATACAGACCTAGTTTCCCAGCACACCAAGAAATCTCTGTGGACTGTGCCTGCTAATCCCACCAACAAGAATAAAGATCATTGACTCAAATATTTCTTTGTCAAATTAAGCAAGCTTTATTTTCTGTGCACAGCAAAGCCAGTATGGTGGCTGCTTCTCTCTGAGATGGTGTTCAGGAGAACAGCATTGATAACTCCTCAGGCCTCTTTATATATAGAGAAAAACAAACTGGGGGTTTCAGAAGGAATTTTGGTAACATAGGAATTTGGCAAAGAAAATACAGAAACAGATAGCAGTTTAGGCAGTTATTTGGCATAACATTTTGTGGTTTGGAAGGGTTTAGGTCAAGGCCCAGTCTGAGTGCAGACCAAGTCAAATAGTTGGAAGGTTCAAGGTACAGTAAGGTCAACTTCCAAGAAATAGAAACTTAAGTTCACAGCAAAGAGAAACAAACTTATTTGACCTAATAACAAGATGGCTTTGGATCTTAAGATGGAGTCAGGCTGGTTCATTATGCTGAATGTTTATACTTTGTTAACTGTAACAGGAGCACAACCTACTCCATGATAGAAGTACCATTCAGGATATAATACTCAACACGTAAATGACACCACCTGCTAAAACTAAAACAAAGTCCTAATTCATCAAAGTCGGTAGTTTTGGAAAGTTTCTAAATGTATTAACCTTGTGTTTTAGCTTCTGACTAGCTATCCTTGATAAATGGAGTATGTCAATCTAGAGCTTTTTTTTTTTGTGGTTAAAAGCTCACCCTGAGAAAGGTTTTTGGGCTACACTGGGATCCCAAACACCCAGTGTGGTTGCCAGCTGGTTAATAAAGACTTTCTATTGGCTTAAACCAATGTCTGAGCAGTCTTCTCTGGTGAATATCCCACAACATTTCTGGAGGTCCCATCGAGATCTCAGAGACCAGGCCTCCAGACACTGGAGCATGAAATAGTACAGTGGTCAGGGGACTTCTAGGAGGTGCACAACATGAGATGTTCCAGGTTCCTAGGGTGCCCTTTGATCAACTGCTGCCTAACGCTTCAAAGGGGTCTGACACCCCCACCCCAAAAGGAAACAGATTAGAAAGTCCCCTGGTCTGTCACCTCTGGAGGTGAGGCAGATTAAAGAGCCTTCCGTTTGGACACATAGGAGAGGTCAGGCACTGATCCAGTGTCCAGCCTATGTGAGATATCACTGGAGTCCCTCTGTCTGTTCAGGTGTATGAATGTGTGGTAGCCACCCCGGTTGTCTTTACTATGTGTGTGTGTGTGTGTGTGTGTGTGTGTGTGTGTGTGTGTGTGTGTCTGTCTATGTGTCTCTGTTGGTTTTGTTTTCCTGTATTGACCACTGGCTTCCTCTGGTGTGAGACCTGTGCCCCTCCTGCTGGGCACTTGAATCCTTATGCCTCTACCAGGTCACCCAGAGAATCCAAGAAAACCTCCACCTGTGTCACTCTGGGAGCAGGAATGCTCATTTGTTTTGCTGCTTGACTCCTCCTCAGGGTCATGGTTGGTCCCTGGGTGGAGGTGGGGAGGGACTGAGCCTGTCACTCAGAACCCCCTGCTGTCTAAGTAGAAGGCATAGAGGGGAGGGGGAAATGGTTGCCTCAAGTGAGCCTTCCCCTCAGCTCCACGCTTGCTCTGAGCAGTCCTGGGGAAGGGGAAAATTCCCCTGGGCTGAGCCTAAAAGGGGAAGAAGTTCCACTCCTTCTTCTTTCATAGTTTATGTCTCTTTTTGGTCTGTAAACCCCATCATTCTCTGAAAAAAGTAGAAAACCCACCCCTGGACTGGGCAGGGGGATAGCTGCCAGGCAACACCCACCCCTGGACAGAGTGGATTTTCCCGTCAGTCCAACACTGACCAAGGCGACTTTAAACAATTTTCACTAGGTGCTTTTTTGAAAGATTAAAGACAGCTGCTAAAAAGATTTCCTTTGTCACCCAGTGGGCCTGAGATACTAAAAAAAAAAAAAAAAGCTATAAAAGTTTAAAAATTTTAAGGTCTAAGTAGATTGTTAGAAGTATCTCAAAGGGGGTTCAACAACATAGAGCTGATGGGGACAAGACCTTTTGCATAAACTGAAAAGCCATTGTCACGTTCACTGGTGATGAGATGCAGTTAGACTTACAAATGCCCAGAAAACTTGTGTGTCTTACCCCCTGTCTGAAAAATGTCTCAACTGAATATCCTGCCTCCAATCAAAAGACACAGTTGGACTGTCTCTCAGTGCACAGAGATTCCCAGCAGTATGGACAGAAACCAAGCCCCCAAAGAATGGCCCAACAGCAAGCTCCTGTAATTGTTCAACTAACCGGTTCAGCTACTTCCATCCAAATTAAACAATACCCAATGACCCTGGAAATGAAAGGGGAAATTTCAGTCCATGTTGCCTGACTTGAAGAGAAAGGCATCCTGGGGCCCTGCCACGCACCCTGGAACACGCTTCTCCTGCCTATGAAGAAACCTAGAATTTCTCATTCTCATGAATCGGATTCTTCCAGAAAACAGGTATTACACTGTCTTGGACCTGAAAGACGCATTCTTCAGCTTCCTTTTGGCAGAGGTGAGTCAAGCCATTTTGCTTTTAAATGGAGAGACCCAGTGGGAGGTTACAGTGGGCAACATACCTGGACCAGGCTGCCCCAGGATTTCAAGACACTAACTGCAGACTTCCTGCCCTTCTGACAGAGGTTTCCTGGGAAAGTAGATTATAAGAGGGCCGCCGAGTGACTGCTGTAAGAGCTACAGATCTTGGGCTCAGAATGTCGGCTAAGAAAGCCCAGCTTTGTAGGAGGCTACCAGCTGAAGGGAGGCAAAAGGAGCCTGTCTTGGAGTAGGATAATTGGATTCTTCAGCTCCCAGCTCCAAATACTAAGACAGGTTCAAGAGATCCTAGCTGCAGCTGGATATTGCTGCCTCTGGATACCAGAGTTTGTGGAAATAGCAAGGCCTCTATACACGAGCCCAAGCGGGGGGCACTAAGATACTAAGACCCTAATCTGGGCTGAGACTAAACAAAAGACAAAAAGGGCTTTACCCCAAACTTTGGGGCCATGGAAACACCCTGTGACACACCTTTCCAAATAATTGGACCCTGTAGCCCCAGGATGGCCCACCTGTCTAAGATCTGTGGCAGTTACTGCTTTCTTAATGGAAGAAAACAAACAAGTCAACAGTTGAGGCCCTCTTCTGAGGAACACCAGAACCCCAGCTGTCTAATGACTGTGTGACTCAGTACCAGAACTGGCTCTCCCTTGAGTCCAGTTTGAGAAGCCCACCACCATCAGTTTGGCTACCCTCTACCCAATACTGAGACTTGTGTTGGGTATGAATACAGGTTTATGATCCAATCCCCACTGTCCACAGGCCTGGTCTTTGGAACTAAGGAAGACAGATACAGAGAAGGTATTAGCTACTGTGAACACAGCCCAACAACCCATATTCATCTGAACTTCGGCTCACTGATGCCCACTTTAAGTGTCTGGTTGTATTGGAGAATGAAAAGATGTGGGAGTTTATCTTTTGAGACAGGAATACAGAGTTTACAATTCTATGCATGCCATGTGGCTGGGCCCTCTGGTTGCCAGAAGCAAGGAAGTTTCCATTTCAAAAATTGGGGATGGGAAACTGAGGCTTACTAAAAAATTTCTTAAGAAAGATTCTGGCCTTTGGAAAACATAAAAAACCTGGGGAAGCAGACTCTGCCACAGGAAGGGACCCTGGGGATAGAGCTAATCATTCTTAGCCAGAAATCACCATGATTGCTTGCTGGTTATAATGTCAACCAATTGACTGCTAAAACTCACTGTGACTGGAGCAGCCCGAATTAACACTGAAGGACTTAAAGGGGGCTGAAACTTGTCTAATATCCAAAACCTTTAACCTAGGCACTTCCCCTTATTCTGATGCCTGTTATTCTGCTTTATGGTTTAATTTATCTGGATATTAGCAATATTTCCGAGCCCCTGAGACACTTGGTATTTATAAACCAATGGTTTGACTAAATATGCTTCTTCTGATGCTTTCTAAACTAAGTAGACAGGTTGATCAGGACCTTGAGGAATCAAAACATGAACTATATTTCCTTGCATAAACAATCCTACAAACTAAAATAAAAAGGCTTAAACTACTTCTCGTGAGATAAAGAAAACTATGTCTGGCTTTGAAAAAAAAAACCCTGTTGTTTTTTCTATGCTAATTGATCAGGAGTAATTAGAAAAATCTTGCCATGGTAAAAAAACAATCCAATAACAAAAACCCTCAGGCAGGGTGGAAGGAGGCAATAGAAAAGGAAAGAGAAAAAGACATTAATCAGATAATTAAAACCAGTATCTGTTCTTTTAGCCCCTGGCTAACTACTCTGCTATCAGCACTGACTGGGTATTTAATCTTCATTCTGATTAGATTCATGGCGGGCCCCTGCATCTTAAACTATATTGCCAATTATGTATCAGTTTAGTTAATTTAATGGTCCTTAGGACCAACTACACCTCTTTAGAGCAGGATGACTCCACAACTTGACTCACTCACTAAGACTAGTGGGGAATGGAACAAGGCCCTGGACCTTAGCAGACCCTAAGACCTTAGTACAATTGACTCCATGAGAGAAGTACCATTCAGGCTGTAAAACTTAGCAGGCAGACAATATCACATGGCAAAACCAAAACAAAGCCCTGATCCACCGAAGTCCACAGTTCTGGGAAAGTCTCTAAATGTGCTCACCTTGTTTTGGCTTCTGTAGTCCCACTTCTGGCCAGCTGTTCTTGTTAACAGAATTATGTCAACACAGGACGTAGGCTTTCTTTTTTTCTTTTCTTTTCTTTTCTTTTCTTTTCTTTTCTTTTCTTTCTGTTCCTTTCCTTTCCTCCCTCCCTCCCTCCCTCCCTCTCTCCCTCTCTCTTCCTTCCTTCCTTCCTTCCTTCCTTTCTCTCTCTCTCTCTTTCTTGTGTGTGTGTGTGTGTGTGTGTGTGTGTGTGTGTGTGTGTGTGTGTGTGTGTATGTGTTTAAAAGCTCACCCCAGAAAGGCTCATGGCTACATTGGGATCCTGAACACCCAGTGTTGTGGTTGATATATTGTACACCCCAATAAACTTACCTGTGGGTCAGAGAACAGAACAGCCACTATATTAAACATAGAGGTTGGGCAGTGGTAGCACACGCCTTTAATCCTAGCATTCCAGAGGCAGAAATCCATCCAGATCTCTGTGAGTTCAAGGCCACACTGGAAAAAGCCAGGCATGGTGACTCACACCTTTAATCCCAGCACTTGAGATCTCATATCTTGCTTGGTAAAGACACATGCCTTTAATCCCAGGAAGAGATGGCAGGAAGCAGAAAGGTATATAAGGCATGAGGACCAGGAACTAGAGGCTTTTACAATTTTAGGCTTTCAGCAGCAGTTTGGCTGAGATCTATTTGGGTGAGGGCAGAGGCTTCCAGTTTGAGGAAACAGGATCAGCTGAGAAGTTATCGAGGTTGAGGTTAGCTATGGCTTGTTCTGCTTCTCTGATCTTTCAGAATTCACCCTAATATCTGGCCTCTGGAGTTTTTTTTATTTAATAAGATCATTTAGAAATTCATGTTACACAGTGTAGTCACCAACAAGCTAATAAAGACTTTCTATTTGCTTAAACCCATGTCCCAGCAGTCCTTTCTGGTGAACACCCTACAACATTGACTCTGCATCTAAGACATTTTTATTTTGCGTTGTTATGTTACCCAAATAAAGTTATTGTGAACAATTATGTTATATAAACATTTGGGGCCTGAGACATGGCTCAGTGAGTAACTGGGCTTGCCACTGAGCTTGATGACTTGAGTCTTGGAACCCACATGGTGGAAGGAGAGAACCAATTCTGGCAAGTTGTCATCTGACTTCTGTACCACATAAGCATTGAGTCACGAACCCCTCCACCATGTGATTGTGCACACACACACACACACACACACACACACACACACACACACTGCAGAAAGAAGATGACAGTGGAGGAGGAGGAGGAGGAGGAGGAGGAGGAGGAGGAGGAGGAGGAAATGTTCATGTTAAAGCAATGTGGCTTTGAAGTTGCCACTCAACTCAAATTTCCTTCATCCCAATTTTGAATCTCTTCATCCACTAAAATAACTTTCAGGTCCCTTTATCGTCAAGTCTTGGGTTCCGTATTTCAGTTTCAAGAAGGCTTTTCCCTTTCATCTTTGAATGAATGCTTCTTCTGTACATTGATATGTAAGATATTTTATAGTTTCCTCACTCCATCAATGTAGAGGCTGTAACTCCTCCTCCTTTTCCTCTTTCTCCTCCTTTCCTTCTTCCCCCTTCTTTGTACCACTGAGGCTCGAACCCAGGGCCTCATGTATGCTAGATAAGCACTCTACCATTGACCTAAATCATCAGTGCAGACGTAATAGATGACTTCAACTACTTCTGGGAGCTGTTCTTTCTGGAAGCAACTGTGTACACAAAAGACTCTGTGCTGACTGTTGGCACCTTGAGGCTCCAGACTTGCTCTCACGTACATTTTTATTCACTTTACTTCAGCTGCTGCATTTCACTTCTTATATAGGACTGGACAAATTGTTGATAATAGTGTACCCTAAGAGTATGCTGGACTTGTGAAAACTTTATTCTTTTTCTCCTGACTATTGCTAGAATTTTTTTGACATTTGGAACCAAAATGTAGAATATCATTGTTTGCTCAAGGTCATTTTTTCCAAAAATAGCTATGCTGAATTTGTACCTTATTTGGACAATTTCCATATGAAACAACTCAGAATGCTCCCCCTTCTCACTCCTGTTTTTCCCTCTAAGGAAAAAATCTAAGCATTTAGAACAGGAATAGCAAGCCTATTATGTAGGAAGTGAAGCTGTAGCAGAATGCCATATTGATAAGAGGAAGCAAGAAAACTTATGAGCAGGGAGCTTGGCTTCCCTACTCTCAATGCTCAATAAGTAATGCATTCTTCAGAGCCGGTGCCTTTAGATGCAGACCTAGGTTTTAGCAAAGAAGAAAAGCATTTCAACTCTATGATTGGCCTTTGGATGATTGTTTCTGTTTTCTTTCTTTCTTTCTTTCTTTCTTTCTTTCTTCCTTCCTTTCTTTCTTCCTTCCTTCCTTCCTTCCTTCCTTTCTTTCTTTCTTTTCCCTCAATTCTGAAATTGCACTCAATTAGGTACTTCTTTGCCCGACAGATTGGAAACCAGAAGGGAGAAATTCAAACAGAAATTTGAACTAAAAATGTCTTTATAATACTTCTTTTTTACATTTTTTTCTTTAAAATTTACAGGACACATTTATTTTTGTATGTAATTAATTATGGTCTGTTTTAGACTGAGCCTTATGTAAAATTAATAGTGGACCTGCTTTATCATGGATCCCTACCTACTTGATATATTTATTTTAATCTCTTGCATTATACAATTGGTAGAGAGTTGGTATAGACTGCCTATCCCTTCTGATTACCAATTCTGTTTTCTGGAGCTGGATGCCTTGTTGACTTGTGATAGCTAAAAGGTTTCTTCTTCAGTTTTTAGCACTACCATCTGGATTCATTGTATGCCCATGGCATGAAAACGATACATTTCTTTTTGTGGTTGAACCTAACTTTTTTGGATCTCTTGTGGGCAAAACTCCCATTTCAATATCTTTATTTTGAGAAGACATATAGAACACAACAGATACCAATGTGATACAGCAGCTCTCATGCTTGAAACATTTGGAGATGGGGAATTTCATGGGTGCTGGAGAACATGAGCTAAGATGGTTCTTCCAGAAGAGGGATCCTGGAAAGTGGACTCTAAGAGTTTCTAAAATTGGATCCCTTCCCAGGGGACTGCCATAAGTCTCTGTCACTGACAAGAGAGAAAATCCTTTTCCTCAATGACATTCAGCAGCAGTGAAGTTAGCTGTTAAGCCTTTATTTGCGGCACACTGGAATGTGCTACAGGTAGAAAGAGGTACACTGTCTTGTGATGTATCTGCAGCAACAGAGGTTCAAGAGCAATAGTGTTATTGTCCCCAAAGAGATGATTTCACTTAATATTTTTTTTTGACAAGATCTTACTGTGCAGTCCAGGCTGACCTCAGACTTACCATCTTCCTGCATTAGCTTCCAGAGTGCTGGGATTACACTTCTAGCTTTTTATGTGGGTGCTGTGGTTGAATTCAGGTTTTTAAGATTATATGGGAAATACTTTACCAAAATGAGCTATATCTCTAGCCTTGTAAGTCTTAATTTAGAAGTGGCCTTGCTTTGGAAAGTGTTGGATGCTCAGACAAGGCAAGTCTTCTATGATGAAGTCAGTTCCTTTTTAGGAGGAGAGTGGAGTCTGACATGTGAAGAAAAATGGGTAGCTGTGCGCACGTGCTTGAGTTCCTGCCTCTGCCTCTGCTTGTATTCTTACGTCAACTTCCACCAGTGATTCACTGTTACCTGGGAGTGTAAGACAAGAAACCCTCACCTCCTCCACTTGTTTTTTGTCAGAGGCTTCATCATAAGAACTGAAGGACAACTCAGACATACATTAACATATTTATTGCACCTGTTGATATTATATATTGCAATAACGACAATACAATAGTTAAGTTTAAAACAAGTAAAACTTTATGAAAGGAAATGAAACAATCCTTAACTCTGGTAAAATGTTTTTTTTACATAATGATTCTAAAAAAAGATACATTTTATATTTAATTACAAATTGTCTTATTAACATATTTGGTGGTTTATGGAAGGGCACTAGGAATTTAAGGGGGTTAAATTATCACCATATTGGAAGTCAATAGGGAATATCTGAAAATATTCTTAGTAAGTGGCCAAATAAAATATTGTTCAGAAATGTGGAAGCAAAGACCAGAAGAAACACCCAAGTCACTGATTGTTCATTCTAGCAAGTCCTGGGAACACTTGGGAGGGGTAAAAAAAGGTGAGGGCTCTTTTGCATTACATGCCTTTTCAACACTATTTCAGTGTTGCCTGAATAAAAATATAAGTTCATTTAATCAATTTTGTGAAGGCATCGAGTAGTTTTGTGATCACCTGAGACTGATGCTTAGAATTCAGTTAATGAAGGTGGAACCCGGGTCTTGTAGTGGATTATGCTCTGATGCTTTGCAGCACAAGAAAGCCTTCTAGATATGTGGGTGTGTATGACTGAGAGTGCTGAAGCAGGCATCTGTTGTGAAATGTTAGTTGAAGCTGTGTTACATTCGTTTACGCTGTGGAATATTTGTTTAATGATGCAAAGATGTGCTGCATTCTTTTATGTTGCATTTGTTTAACTCTGCGAAGCTGTGTTACTTTGCCTGTCTAAAACATCTGACTGGTCTGGTAAAGAGCTGAATGGCCAGCAGCTAGGCAGGAGCGGGATAGGTGGGGCTGCCAGACAGAATAAATAGAGAAGAGAATGAGGCAGGAGGAGAGAGAAAAAGAAGAAGGAGAGGAGGATGCCA
Source organism: Onychomys torridus (assembly GCF_903995425.1). NCBI lineage: Eukaryota > Metazoa > Chordata > Mammalia > Rodentia > Cricetidae > Onychomys > Onychomys torridus. The sequence continues at coordinate 34,072,709 of NC_050455.1, forward strand.
GGGGCCAGCCACTGAGCCACACTATCAGCCATGGGGTAAGAAGGAACAAAAGGTATATAGAATAGAGGACGGTAAAAGCCCAGAGGTGAAAGGTAGACAGGATAATTTAAGTTAAGAAAAGCTGGCTAGAAACAAGGCAAGTGAAGGCCAGGCATTTATAAGTAAGAACAAGTCTCTGTGTATTTCTTTTGGGAGCTGGGTAGCAGGCCCTCAAAGAGTAAAGAATTGAAAAAAACCAACAGAACAAAACAAACCAACTACAGACATCCCTAGAGGGTGTCGGCAGAGGGCTATACTTTTACTAGAGCTCAGGAATTCAGATGCCATTTATGGTGCGCTTCCCCATTGTGCAGGTATAGTTCTGAAAAACATGTATCTATTATACCATTGGTGGCAAGTCAGTATTGCATCTTCATAGACTTTAGTGTTCAGAAATTAGTAAGCACCAATATACATTAATCTGAGCATATAGTAATTCATCGAATAGATTTATTATTTGATAAAAGCTGAGAAGTAAATTCTAACTGTGCTTTCTATTTTGTTTTCCAAGTGTCACTTTGACCATGTTAAAAGTTAATTTAGTTCCTATAATACAATAATGTAATGTATTTAGATAATATTATTCAATTTGATTATAGAAAAGTAATGGAAAAGGAAAGGAAGCCTTTTCAATAAGGAATGCAGTAGATGTTGCCTCAGCATAAACACTTACCTTAAAAGCATCTCCTTATGGGTTGCATGCTTACAGGCAGTCAACTGTTGCCCTTTCCTGAAATGATGTGCTCTTCAGTGAGTTCAGAGCATTCACCACACTTAAAATTCTTACCACAGGCGTGCAGGGGTACTAACTGTTGAGAGTCCTTATGCATATTTTATAGATGAGGAAATGGAAAGGCAGAGCAACGCTAATGTACAAGTGAGGTGATAAGATGAAGAGGATCTTGGAAATCAGAGCCAAAGGTGGCCTTGATCCTTCAAACCCTTGCGCTGCCCTCTGCCCCCTTCCCTGTGTCATCTTTGAGCTCTTACATTTCTCCAAAGTTATAACTTTCCATAGGAAGATTTTGCCACAGGTTCAGTTGCCTATCTGTCTTATATTCTCTTGAGTCATTTTCTTTTGCAATTTTTCCATAATCTATTTTCTTCTTCTTCTTCCTGCTCTTTTCTGACTCATTGGAATATTGATTCTTATTTTGCTCCTTTTCAAAATCTAAATAATATAATTTATTCCAATCTTGGTTAGACTAGCAATTCCCTTTTGCATTAGGTCCAGAGTAATGAAATCACAATAGAATTGTCAGCAGTGAGAGTGAAAAGATGTTAGAGAAAAAACAAAGGGCATTGGACAGGCAACTGGTTAGACATGTGGTTCTGAATTGTGGGGAAAAATGAGAGTTGGCAGTCTCTATGGGAGCAGAAAAGGCATGAGAAAACTTCAGTGATAAAGCCATATGGGGGAAGGGTATCTGGAACCTAGCAGGGGACATAAGAAAGATCTAAACAGTTCTTTCATTGATGTGAAATAAGACTGACCTATTAAGGAACAAAAAATATGTCTAACCACAGTCTAGACTAGAAAGCCCCCAGAACTGTAGTAGCTAGTTTAGACCATGGGTTCCATAAGCAGTGGTAAATGGCCTGCTCTATACAATGAAGTAGAAGAACATCAGCTTCAGAGGGGAAGTCTTTATTTTCTGTGTGATGGCAGTTAAAAGACATGAAGGTTATAAATTCCTTGATGAGTTAAAGATGAATTGTATAGGGAGTTTCCTGAACTTCTGTGACCTCTCTTGTCCCAAAGATCTATTGATTCTGTGCTATAACAGGCAACAAGTGATTTTGAGTAGAGCCTCATATGATCAACTTTTCTTTTTCTTTCTTCCTTTCTTCCTTCCTTCCTTCCTTCCTTCCTTCCTTTCTTTCTTTCTTTCTTTCTTTCTTTCTTTCTTTCTTTCTATGCTAAAGATCTTAGTCTTGCAGTTGGCTAATAGAACAAAGTCAAATAGTATTGTAGAATGCATATGACCCATTTTATATGCATTATGATCACCTTTTGGTTAAATTTCTATTTTATTGTTATGATACTCCATACATTCACTGTGTAGTATGTTCTTAAAGGAGGTCTGATACCATAATATCTTAATGTAATGTATTTTTTTAAGGGATCAGTATTTCTCAATAGAGAAAATAGAGTGTCAGAGACACCCAAATAAGATTACTCCTAAAGATTTGCAACTGTGGTAGTAAGAAAGACAACTATAGAATGTCTTCTAACTCCAAAAGTTAACATTATACATCATTCTATAACTGAATTTATTTATAATAATATATTATTAATTTGTATTTGAAAATGGAAAAAAATCTATGCTATTGAGAAACGTTAGTGAATAGGATAAGTTACATGCCTCTCAGTAGTTCAGAAAACTGAGAGGGCTTCATGGTGCTACATGATGGAAGATTGGAAGATCTACAAGTAGCTTCATGAAGAAGGTTGTCTGAAGGTTTCTATTGCTGTGAAGAGACACCATGACTAAGGCAACTCTTAGAAAAGAAATAATTTAATTGGGGCTTTCTCACAGTTTCAGAGACTTAGTATATTATCATCATGGTGTAGAGCATGGTGTCATGCAAGTAGACATGGTAATGGAGAAGTAGCTAAGTGTTCAACATCTGGATCCACAGGTAGCAGAGAGAGAGAGAGAGAGAGAGAGAGAGAGAGAGAGAGAGAGAGAGAGAGAGAGACAGAGAGAGAGACAGAGAGAGAGACAGAGAGAGGGAAAGACAGAGAAAGACAGAGAGAGACACACACAGAGACAGAGAAAGACACACACACACACACACACACACACAGAGAGAGAGAGAGAGAGAGAGAGAGAGAGAGAGAGAGAGAGAGAGAGAGAGAGAGAGAGAGAGAGACAGAGAGAGAGAAGAGCGAGCTTAGATTGGACTTTTGAAACTTTAAAGCCCACCCCTGGTGACACACTTTGTCCAATAAGACCACAGCTACTAATCCTTCTCAAGTAGTGCCACTCCCTGATGACTAAGCTTTCAAATATATGGGTCTATGGGGGCCATTCTCATTCAAACAATCACAGAGGTTAAGCACTTACTTCACTAAGGGGATAATTATTCCTCTCAGTTCCTTAGCATATATTCAGTTGAATCAGATTTTCTGTTGGGTGGATTCCTAGTCAGTTGATTGACAGTCTCAGCTAGATCATTCCTTAAGGGAGGAAGTAATAACTTTTAAATTTCATAATTTGACCCTCCTGTTTATTAACAAAAAATTACTAATGTACTACATTGGTATTTTTCTTAAATATGTCATGATTTAAAATACTTTTTCTGTGAAATGCTATCTTTTGGATATCATAGTGATGCATTTATAACAACTGTGGTAATCTGCAAAAGACCTAAAGAAAATTCGTCCAGCCAAAATCTGAGCATAGATGGGGTAGATGAGTTTGAGGCCCCACCCCTAACTGAGAAGCTTTTGACAGAAGATAGTTGCTGGGAAGGGGGAACCATTCTTGTTGAGGATGTGAGCACTTGAAGCTTTTCTCATGTTCCAGCTGAAGACCCTACTCCCATGTATAGATGGATGGTACTATCTAGACTTGGTGGGTTATTGAAAAAGAGAAGAAAGACATGAAGATGGGAGTGGGTCATGTTGGGGGACACAGGGAAAGAGTTAAAGGGGGAAGCAGGAAGTACATATGATCATAATTCATTGTATGCATGTATGAAATGATCAAAAATAAACATTTTAAAACCTTAATTATTTTTGTATTTTGTAAGATAATTCCCTTATCTCCTTAGTATTCAGAATCATAAATCTGCTGTGTAATTTGTAAATTTGTAGCATAATTTATTTTAGTGGTTAGAAGCAGTGCTAAAATATGTCTGGTATTTGCATAGATCTATAAATATAAAAATGAGAGGCAACAAATATTTGAGAATCTGGGGTATACCACATACTGTCTGAACAGCAGAGTAAAAGACTTTCCTCATGGTCAATAGAGACCCAGGAGTTTAAATCAGAACAGAACATAAATAAGTGAGATCCAGCTTTTGTAGTTTTAGGGAGATGTTTGCACTCATGCGTCTGTCATTAATCTTCATGTAGGTTCAGTGGTTTTATTTTAGTGGCCAGCAGTCCAGTTCCTATAGTTTCCTTGTAAGTTTTTTTTTTTTTTTGGTCTATCTGACTTTCTCCATTCTTACAGTGAAAGGTTGTCAGCAGACTGTTGCGAGCCCCTGCTTGTTTTCTTCTGTATGAGGACAGGGACTGGTCTTTGGGTGCAGTGTCACAGCTGTGGTTTCCCATGTGCTTTGTGTGGTCTGGTAGGTTCTCTGTCAGGGGATGACAAGTCTTCCTTTGCCACACTCATCACTGCTGCTTTCCTTCTGTTCTGGCTTAGGAGGCTGGCACAGTTTACTTCGGATGCCATCTCGATTTTCCTTTCCCTCTTACACTCCCAGAGGATGATGGGATGGTCCCTGAGCTCTTTCTATGTGATGTTCCCTGGGCTGAAATGGGTGAATCCTTACTGAGAGAGCAGCCATGACCCTCCTCTGTGCGATGCCCACTCACTTAGCTGAGCATCTCAGCACATAGGTGGTGGCTGCAAATCCCCTCTCCAGTCCTTAGTATTTCTGTGTGTTATTTCTGTTCTCCAAATTCTCCATCAATGGGGCAGTTTTCTGCTATTTTTCACAATTCTGTGATTATTTAAGTGAATTATCAGAGTTCAAAGGTCAGAACCAGAATCAACTTTAGAGGTTATCCCACCTCTAATTTAATTTTTTAAATGCACAATTAGCCGGGTGGTGGTGGTGCATGCCTTTAATCCCAGCACTCGAGAGACAGAGGCAGGCAGATCTTTGTGAGTTCAAGGCCAGCCTAGTCTACAGAGCGAGATCCAGGAAAGGTGCAAAGCTACACAGAGAAACCCTGTCTCAAAAAACCAAAAAAAAAAAAAAAAAAGCATAATTAAGTAATTTAACAGTTGCAAAGGTCAAAGTTTCAGTTCAGGAAACAGAGGATGGAATAAACAAAAGCAAATATTCAATAGAAATGTATTTTGCATGTGAAAGGCTATATGGTCTGAGTGGTTAATCTGAGGTTAGCCAGTGGCTTCTTGAAGAGGTGATTAGACCACACATGTGTATCCCTCATTGAATTCTCTATTAAAAGAAACTTCACCTAACATTGGGCCAGCTCGCCGTTTTCACCTCAGCCATATGAAACCACAGCAAGAAACCCCACCCCACCCCCACCAGACACTAATTTTTTAAGACTGTCTTGACATGTGATGAATATTTTTCTGTTCATTTTGAATTACTCAATCTGTGTTATGCTGTTGCAGCACCACACTGTAGACTGTGACAACGATACATATATTTAAAAGAAAAAAGTAGTTTTATGCTTGGAATTTAATAAATATAGTATAAGTACTTAATTCTCTTCATTCTTTTCTTTTAGGATATTTTAATCAAGTGTGCTACCTAGAGATGTATCTATATTAAGAGTTCCTGCAATACAGATACAGTAGAATGTCACCCCCTACCCTGTCTCTTTTCTCTGCCTATCTCCCCAATCTATTCCCCCTTAGGTATAATCACTGTATCAGTTAGTATACATTCTTTCATATCTGTTTCTCCACATATATATAATTTTACATATAACTGCATTGGTTATGGCATTTTCTCTACAGTCTTCTGAAAGTTGCATTCTTCACACAGTAAATACTTTGGTCTTTATTTTTGTACCAATCTGTGTGTCAGTCATGTTCCAGACAGAAAACAAATAACCTAACACAAATTGAATGATCTGAGGGAATTTCAACCAGCTACATTTTATGGTCAGGGGGTAGGAAATTCACAGGCGTTGAATGGAGTCCCTTGAAATTAGTGATAATGAAGACACTATTGGCACTCCAGAGAAGATGCAGGGAGAAAGGAAGAGGAGATATTGGGGAAGAGAATTTCAAAAAAGGAGACAGACACATAGATGGTAAGAGACAGTGACAGCAGCAGAGACATTTGGGTGGCATGGGCTGCATGGCAAGGCTGAGACCCTCAAGGGTCCAAGCCAACCTTACAAGGTCAAAGTCAAGACAATAAGCCCCTTCTCTCACCTTCTTTCCTCTCTGTCATGGATTGGCCATTTTTGTTTCCCCTCTAAATGACATAAAGTCAACCTGTAACCCCCAGTTAATTAATATTTGGAGACAGAGCATTTACAAGGCCAATAGAGGCAGACATTGACATAAGGGTTGTGGACTCTCATGATGGGAGTATTGTCCCTGTGGGAGGAGACACCAGAGAGCTTTTTCCCTTATACATGGACTGAAATAGGCCATGAGAGGCAGTATCTCCAAGCCATGAGAAGAGCCCTCACCAGAAACCAATCCCTGTCAGATTTTGATCTGAGACCCTCCCAAACTATAGGAAAGCATTTCTGTTGTTGTTTTTTAAGTCCACCCTTATGTTTACATTTTATTATGGCAAGTGAGAACACCCACACATTGTCATTGGTCTTGGAGGGAGCTCCTCATTGGTTGAATCTAGTAGGAAGCTGAAAGGCAAGATTATGTGCTGGTATGTTACTCCTTCAAAGTACAGTGCTTACACAATCATGAAGACTTGGTAATTCCTTCAATACATTCTCAGAGCTCCCTTATGGCACACACTCTTCTAGGGCCAGGGAAGTCATGGTCACCACAAAGTTCTCTGTCTATTGGAGTTTGGATTCTATAAATGTAATATATTTCTAGCTTGCACATACCTGAGTTGGCTCAATTGTTAGTGATAGATGTTTAAACTGCTTTACTTTTTAAGATGTAAACAGTGCTGTGTGAATACTTTGTGTGAATACATCAAGAAGTAGATTGTTGGATGAAAGGCCATGCTCATTAGTGTTGAATAGATTGATTTAATGCCTCCTAACAAGATTTAAGACTAATACCCTTCCTTAACAATAGTTATTATGTCTCCTAAAGCTTTGTCCCACCAATGTGTGGAGGATTGGGGACGTTAGATAATTGACTTTGCTCCTTCCTGCTTACTGATGAAAATAACTTTTCACATATTTCTGGCCATCATATTCTTCGATTGTAAGTTGCCTTATCTGTTCATATAATTCGGTGTATTTCTTTTTTTGTGAGGTGGGGTTCATTGCATTTCAAGTTTATTTTCTAGTGTTCCTCACATACTTTTGTATGACTGATTCGTTTTGCTTTGGTAACTGTTTGCTCAGACATTAGGTTGTATTTATAATTGGGGGCTCTCAAAGGTTAGGCGACATTTGCTAGAGCTTACCTTTATAATTATGGTGATTCCCTCTTCACTGGTCTGTGAGCATACTGTCTCTCTAAAACATATTCTCTCCAGTGACTTGAGGGAGATGCGTCTGTGTTTGTTAGTGGATTATACCAATGGCTATTCTCCTGACAGTGTGGTCTCCCTGTTTATCCTGGGGATTGCCAGTCACTTGTCACTCACCCTTTTCTAATACAGCCCTTCATCTGCCCCCTGCCATTGCTCCAGTCAGCTGAAAGATGCCTTTGCTGCTGAGGCTGTTGTGGGGAGGCTGGAGAGGGACACACCATCCGGTTGCTTCCGATGAAAGGTGCAAATCACCCTGCCAGCTGCAGGGACCCTGTCCTCTCTATTCTTGCTCTTCTAAGTTACACCATTTACTGAAATCATTCCTACCTTCCATGGCTGTGCCTCTCTTGGCTGTAGTATTGGTGGTAGCTTCCCTTCCCCCGTCCCCCCAACCCCATTTGTCTTGTGTCTCTCTTTTGTTTCTTATAATTTATTTTTTGAGTAAGAAAAGCTCTTCTGTTTTTTTCTTACTTTTTTTTTTTTTTTAAACAGTTCAAATGTATTTGTACATCCCCGTTCACAGAGTCCTAGGCTGATGACCTAATTCTGGAGTATTAAGTCTCTCCACCTGCTACCTCTACAAGTGGCACTGTTGACAGAAGGCATGGTGAAGCAAGCAAGGAATCTATTTTTGGTTTGGGCAGATCAGGAAGATAGTTAATCCAGAAAACTGTCTTCCTTGTACTGGCAGCAGATTCTGGTTTATATTGGGGAAGAACAAAAACGGGGAGCCAAGAGTTCTGCATATGCATGTGGCAGGTCTGCTTGCTGGGAATGGAAAAGCAACTTCAAGAGACCAGACTTGTTGGAGAAAGTAGAGTGAGTCAGGACAAGGACTGGATGCTCCTTTAAATGCCCCAATTATTAAAGCGTCTCTGTTGCATTTGGTTATTTCCAAGTATTTGCTGTCAGAGATGGAAAGCTGGAGATGGCTCTAGACCCAGGAGTTGCCAGGTGTCAGTAAAGAACCAGATAACAAATGCTCTGTGGACAGATGGGTTCTGTCAGAGATGCTCAGCCGTGTTTGTCATGCCAAACCAAGCAAAGATAAGAATAAGCATAGATGAAGGGACCTGGCCATACTTTAAGCAACCTGATACACAAAGTAGAGTGGTTTTAGCCAGCAAATCTAGTTTGCAGACAGACTTCTGACCTCTTTTCTACATAACAGATATGATTTGAAGCCCATCAGGTACTGAGCAACTCTGCTGGAAGAACTATTGGAAGCTGCATCTGCTTCTCACCTGCTGCTTTCCTTCATCTTTGTTCTTTGGATAGCATTAAGGAGAGAAGCTTAAATGCCAGTCTTCTCAGGGCCTTGGAAACAGGGAACTTACCCTCCATTTCATTTCTTTATTTTTAAATTTTTATTCTGTGACATGAAGGCAACCCAAGTCTAAGCTAAGTCATGGAGCTTGTGGGGACATCAGATCTGATGACATTTGGCTGGATTGTTGGCACCCAAGCTGAGGACAGGACTGTGGTTCATAGTCAACATTTCCTGTTGCAAGCTATTGAGAAATTTGGCAAATTTAATGATGCATAGAGTATTTGGGCTCCTTAGCAGCAAAGTTCTATGTTTGGAACAAGCACTGTTATCCAAGTTCAGCTCATATGTCCCACTAAGAACTGCATGTGCTATCATAGTGAAAACCAGCTCCTTTTCTGTCTAGCTTTGGAGACATAGGACAGGGTGCAAGCTTGGAGTTTGGATTGAGGTTTGAGTCTGCATTTTTGTCACTTAACCAATTGTGAGACCTTGAAAAACCTGCTTAGCTCCCCCATTGGATTTGGTTCATTCTAAAGTGGGAATAATAGTGGCCATCCCACAGGGTTGTCTTAAAGACTAAGTGAGTATTTTATATGTCGAAAAGTCATTGTAAAGGGAGATTTCAGCATGTGGGTTGAGAAGATGAGCCCTAATGCATATAATTTCTTGGTGCCAGTTGCTGGGGTTTGTTAGTTGAAATGCAGAGAGTGGAGGGATGTAGCAGAAACAGTGTACACCAAGCATGTTAACTAGCAAATTTGTGTTACATTTAGCAGGATACTAAATGTTAATTTATTTCTGTTTAAATTTTATTGTTCCCAGGGGCTTGATTTCAAGTCAGTGCATCTACTTTTAATCTTCTTACAATTATCTAGGAGGATAAATTAAGCTTTCTTTCCACCGAGGGTATTTAAATGAAGTATTCCATTTGAAATTGCATCTGTATGAAACATAGCCTTACCTGCTGTAGGGCTGCGGGGAGGGGGGTCGGTGGTGAAGTTTGTAAAGTGGCCCTCATCTGTGTGTTTAGTGATTTGGTAAAGCCTGTTTCATGCTGCTGTTTATCCTCCTCCTCCTCCTCCTCCTCCTCCTCCTCCTCTTCTTCTCTTCTTATTCTTCTACTCCTCCTGTTCCTCCTCCTCCTCTTTCTTTTTTAAAAATTTAATCAAAAAGGAAAGCAGGGCACTTAGTTTAGAGTGTGGGCTGTGGATATAGATGACATGGGCTTGAATTCCACCACTGCTAGATATTACCTCTTTCACTTTGAGTAAGCTCCTTAATCTCCCATCATCTCACTTTTCCCATCCATAGGTTTTAACTAATAATAACCCACACCTTAAAGTTACTTTAAGTGCTTACATCTCACAGGTTGGGTATGGTGGTACATGTCTGTAGTCTGATGATTTCCTGTGTCCCACCTGGCCCACAGTTGGGACAAATCTCTCACCCACAGTTCTGCAGCTGCTTATAAAATAATCACACAGAAGCTTAATATTATTTATAATCGCTTGGCCATTTGCTCAGGCTTATTACTGACTAGCTCTTACATTTAAATTAACCCCAAATTTTTATCTATGTTTAACCACATGGCTCGGTACCTTTTCTCAGTTCTGCCTTGTCATCTTGCCTCCTCTGTATTTGGCTGGTGACTCCTGACTCAGCTCTTCCTCTTCCCAGAATTCTCCTCATCTGCTTTACCTGTCTATATTTCCTGCCTGGCTACTGGCCAATCAGCATTTCATTAAACCAATGTACAAGAGCTTTATCCTACAGCACACGTCTCAGTGCTCCATAAACTAAGGCAGAAGGAACAAGAGTTCGAGGTAACCCTAAGAAACTACTAGCAAGACCCTATCTCAGAAACATCCAAACAAAAAAAGAGAACACAGGGTTCAATGCATGAGAAATACATAGAGTGGTGCCTTTTTTTTTTACATGCCCAGTGCACAGCATAATAGGAGCTCACTAAATAATAGTGAGTAGATATTATTGACAATACCATGCTAAGCACCCATCAAGGATCTAGGCTTATTAAAAGAGAAAAAATAGACAGGTAGAGATTTTTAAAACGTAATCTACTCCATGGCATCAGGTTCAGAACTGGAGGTATGCAGACACAGTGAGCCTGAAGAACTGGAGCAAGAGGCTAACTTCTCTTACTATACACCCCAACAAGAACACACTGGGGTGAAACACGTGGGACTTTTCTTCTACAAGTCATCAAGCAGTTAGGTCTGCAGTGGACAACCACTGGGTGTCTCTACTGTAGTTCTGATATCATCTACCTGGACATAGGATGTGATACTGTGAGGTAGGAGTTCAGCTCCCCAGCCTAACCATTCTTCAGATATCATCAGTTTGATGAATTTGCTGCAATGAATCCATTTTCGGAAAATTCTTATGTTTACTCATTTATCAGAGGATGCAGAAGAGCCTTCAGAGAGAAGAGATACATCAGAATAAGAAACTGGAAGGGCCGTCCCTAGGAGCTCGAGTCACCGTGTGTACCAACCCAGAGGCCCTACCCAAACTGAGTTCTAAGGGTTTTCTTCTTTCCTGAAGATTTTTCATTTAGAGAAAAATTCTTGGTCATGCAGTACATTTTGATCACATTCTTTACCCTCCCTCAACTCCTCCCAGAGTCTTCCCTCTTCCACCCCTCCCCAACTTCACGTTCTCTTTCTCTCAAATATGAAACACAAATAAACAAAAATTATGTCTTTATGGAAACTGTATGAGGCAGGTATAATTGATTACACACATTGGCCAGCAGTGATCAACAACGATCAGCTCAACCTTCAGTTACTCGCCCTTTTAGGAGACGGGGGTGGCATTGGAAGTCCCAACCCTTTAATCACATCTTCGTTTTTTTCTTGTGACCAACCCGCATCTCAAAGCTAACGAAACTACCAGTCATTTCATCGACACAGAAATGACGTTCTTAGAACTCTGGAAAATTTCAGTTGCAAAGCTTTTTTTTTTGTTGTTGTTGGTCAGGATACGGAGACCAAATGCGTATTTCACAACACCACAGTGGGAGAATGCTTAAGTAATAAAGCTGCTGCTTAATTTTAGAAAAATTTTCTCAACCAACAGTCGAGGCCTACATTATCCTTTGTGTTTTCATTCGCAGCTAAGAGAATGCAAGCTGCTACACCTCTGAGGAGGAGTTAAGAAGTGACCTTTGACCTTGAATCTATCTTCCTTTCCCGTAAGCCATTGCAAGACCTGGTCCACCCATGTAGTACCCATCATCCCAGCGTATTAAAAAGGGGCGGTTGCTGGGTTCTAAAAGTGCTTTGCTGCTGCTAGCAGCTGTGCAATGCTGCTCTCATGCACTAACACAGTTTTCAGGAGTTAAGGGCATGCTGTCTTAAGACACCCTGAATTTGTTTATTGACTAGTCCAAGCTGAGATCACTTAAGCAACGATAACATTGGAAAGGGCCACTCAGCTCATCCTTTCCTACATGCAGCACACCATAAGGATCCTTTTGATATGGGTACCATCCCTGTACTAAAGCAAGGTCATAGGTCTTTAATTTTCTTTTTTTTTTTTAAATATTTTTTTAGATTATAGTATAATGACATCATTTCTCCTTCCCTTTTCTCCCTCCAAACCCTCCTTTTTTTCAGTTGTTGTTATGTCCGTGTATGTGTGTATTCCTAAAAATGTAAGTACATGTTGAGTCCATATAATGTTATTTATATGTATATGTTTTCAGGATTGACCATTGTGTATTAGATAACTAATTAGTGTGCTCTTTGCAGACATTGGTCTTTGGGGCTTTATTGAACCTGACTAAATAACTTTATGTCTCTCTACCTTCTAATAACTTCACTGTCCCCTCATACATCTCTTACTGACATCATTAGAATTGACCATATTAGTTCAGAGATTCATTGGTCTTGTCATTCCTTCATAAATTCTTTGTTCTTTTTTTAAAAAGTAAAGAAAACCATATAGTGTCTTACCCTGGTTATGTTTATGAAATTCACTTTCTTTTGAAGGTCCTGTGTTCAGGTAAGTTAATAAAATTTGCATGCTTTCTTCTTGATAATCAGAATTGTATGAACTCAGTTAAAGATCTAGCCAAAGGGTCCATTTAAGAACTAATAGGAGTTGTGATGCCTCTTTCCTCTAGAGCCTTAAACCTGAACTTGAACATTAGTTCACTTACTATATGGTAATTAGCTCTGCCCTTGGGTGCTGATTCTGATTCATCCTTCTCATCTGCAGTGTAAGCTTGCATGTCTAAAATGAGACAAAATAATAAATATTCAGGTGGTTTTTTTTGCCTTTCTGGACCCCAGGAGAGAATCCTTTTTGTACTTTCACCGAAAACACTAAAATTCAACTGTATCTTAGGGTGGAATACAGGAGATGTGGAGGAGTTGTATTCTACATAGTAACATACACCATCAATTTTGCATGGATTCTTGAGTCATGTGTTTGCTTACTCAATAATAAGATATAAGAAAAGTGATGGGCTGGGCAGTGGTGGCACATGCATTTAATCCCAGCACTCGGGAGGCAGAGCCAGGCAGATCTCTGTGAGTTCGAGGTCAGCCAGGTCTACAAAGTGAGTTCCAGGAAAGGTGCAAAACTACACAGAGAAACCCTGTCTTGAAAATAAATAAGTAAATAAACAAACAAACAAACAAATAAATAAGATGATGGTCTTCCAGGTGAAAGGTCATCATTGTTCTCCCTACTTTGAGGCATTTTTGGACTTGCCTCTTTTAGATGTTAGTGCCCGGTACTGCATCTGTCCTGAGCTGGATCCTTGAAAGACTCTCCAGAATGGTTTAGAATTTACCTTTACCAAAAACTCAAAGAGAATGGGAAGAACTATATAAGAAGCCTTGATATATCTGGGCATTGTGGCGTATGCCTACAATTCTAGCTCTTGAATCCACAGGAGGATCAGGAGTGCAAATTGAGCTTTGGCTCCTTAGCAAGCCATGATGAGCAAGCCAGTAAGCAGCACTCCTCCATGGCCTCTGCATTGTCAACTGCTGCCTCCAGGTTCCTGCCTTATTTGAATTCCTGCCCTGACTTCTTTCAGCAAGGGACTGTTGGAAGTGTAAGCTGAAATCAACACTTTCCTCCCAAGGTGCTTTGGTCATGGTGTTTCATCACAGCAATAGTAACCCTAAGACAAATGGTACCAACATAGTGAGGTGTTGCTGTGACAGACCTGACCATATTCTTAGGAGGAGTGTGGATGAATTTTGGAACTTTGCGCTAGAAAAGCAGATAAATGTTAAGAGCTCAATGGGATGTCCCAAAGGAGCTTGGATCACTGCAGGTGATGGAGGCCTGGTTTGCAAAGTTTCAGAGGGAAGTTTAAAGACTCTGTCAGGGCTATTTGTTATTTTGAGTTAAGAATCTGTAGTTCTGGTCAGCTGGGGATGAAGAATGAGCTGGAATTTAACAAGAGACCAGGACAAATAAAGTAAGACTTTTGCATTCCTGGACAATATGTGCTGGTCAGCAGGAGCTAAGAAATTAGTAAGCACCACTGAGATGAAATCTCTGAGAAGTGTTTTCTCAGAGTCCACACACAGAAGCTATGTTGCAGATGTGGCCAAGGTTGTACCTTGCACTGGCAGCTGAACTTGGTAGTATAAGAGTCTCCCAGATGGTTTTGAAGGCTGGAAGGGGTCATGAAGAGCAGCTGAGGTTTGGCCCTGTGTGGCAGGGCTGGAGTCCCTGGAGAGAGCTCAAGAGAGGCTATTGGTAAAATGCATCCTGGCTATAGCAAGAGATTCTAGTATTTTGGAGATATCAGTACCATAGGATAGACACCAAGAACAGCAGCAGCAAATGAGTGGATCCAATGAGATCCTAGAAGACAAGATGTGTGTACTTCAGAGGGCAGAGACAGAGAAGTGACCCAAGCCTGTTGGAAGATTCCTGAAGAGCTATCTTGAGTAAATTTCAGACATTGGATATATTGAGTTATACTGCTGGTTTTTGTTTTTGTTTTTGTTTTTTTTTGTTTTTGTTTTTTGTTTTTGTTTGTTTTTTTTGCTTTGTTCATATTGTGACTGTGCCCTGGTTCTTCCCTCCTGAAGCAAGAAAGTATTCAATTTATTTCTGCTTTTATAGGATCCCACAGTTGAGAGACTTTGAATTTTAAAAGAGACCTTGTTTTTTTTTTTTGTTTTGTTTTGTTTTGTTTTTTGTTTTTAAAGAGACTGAATTTTAAAGTTTTTGAATTTGTAAAGACTGTGGGGCTTTTTAAGTCTGTAAAATGTTTTATATTGTGATATTGATATTAATGTGTGATCTTGGGCATGAACAAGAAAGGAAAGACTTTGGCTTAACAGTGATGTGTGTGTGTGTGTGTGTGTGTGTGTGTGTGTGTGTGTGTGTGTCAAGTTGACAAGGGGCCAATTGTCCTGGATAGTTTTATGTCAACTTAACACAAGCTAGAGTTGTTAGATAGGAGGAAATCCTAGCTGAGAAAATGCCTCCATAAGACCTGGACTCTAGAGCATTTTCCTAATCAGTGATTGATGGGGAGGGCCCAGCCCATTGTGGGTGGGGTCATCCCTAGGCTGGCTTGTGGTCCTAGGTTCTATACAACAAGCATGCTGAGCAAGCCACCTTGAGAAAGCCAGTAAACAGCACTACTCCCTGACCTCTGCATCAGTTCCTGGCTTCATGTTCCTGCCATGTTTGCGTTCCTGCCCTGACTTCCCTAGAAATGGATTGTTACCTGGAAGTATAAGCTGAAATAAACCCTTTCCTCCCCCAAGTTACTTTGGTCATGGTGTTTAATCACAGCAATAGTAACCCTAAGGCAGTCAGAAAGAAAATAAATAAGGAAAGGGAAGGCAGTAGAAAAGAACAGAAACACTAAACAGGAATTAGACATAGAGAATAGACAGTAAATGACAGATGTAAGTCCAGCTGTATTAATAATTATGTGGAAAGACCAGGATTGTCAGGTGAGGCAAAAGTGCAAGACCTCAATGTGAACTGTCTGTAGGACATGGACATTTGCTTAAGGACATAAAATGGCGTGAGAATGAAGGGATGGAAAGGGGTTACCATGCAAACAGCAGCCATAACACGGCTAGAACAGCTATGCTAATTTCTGCCAAATAGACTTTAGATTTTATGACAAAAAATGTGACTGGAAACAGTGAAAAACACTTTGTAGTAATAGTGGGCCAATAGATCAAGAGATAAAACATTTACAAATGACTCTTTACCCAACAACAGAGTAACTGAGTACAGGAAGAAACAAGTCAGAATTCAAAGTAGAAAATGATAATTGAGCAATTATAGTGGGAAGTCTCAATAGTCCTCTAAAAGTAATTAAAAGAACTATTAGACAGAAAATCAGTAAGAATAAAGAAGAAATGAAAAACACTGTCAAACCCATTTGATGCATGTGAAACATTCCACTCAATCTAACAGAATGTGGATTCTTGTTATTGTGAATGTCTAAGTTTTGATCAAATACTGGGCATGCTGTATCAAAGAACAGGTGATGCCTTGGCCAATGGGAATCCAGGCTGAAAATGGCATGTCTCTTCAGTTTTTTCTTTTAATTAAGGAATTTTTTAATTCATTTTAGATACCAACCACAGATCCCCCTCTCTTCTCTCCTTCCACCCCTGTAGCCTTCTCCCCTCCAACCTACCCCCAATTCCCTTCTCCAACAAGGTAAGGCCTCCCATGGCGGGGAGTCAGCAGAGCCTGGTCCATTCAGTAGAGGCAGGACCAAGCCTTTCCCCTTTCATCAAGGCTGTGCAGTAGAGAGGCTGTCTCTTCAGTTTTAAGTTGAGGACCTTGAGGCAACACAGTGTTAAGTAGAGTCTAGGACTTGACATCCTTATAACTACCATTAACACATCTATGGACTGTTGGACCTCATCCTATTGTGGACTCAATGATGCTGGGGTATCATTCTCTGTGATCACTTCACTTTCATCTTTAAGAAGTCTTGAATGCTACTAAAAGTTCTTTTTAGGGACCAAAGAGGTGGGTCAGTGGGGGCTTGCTGCACATGCATGAGGACCTGAGTTTGGTTCTCTAGCACCCACATGAAAGTCAGGCCTGGCACTGCTTGTTTAGAACTCTAGTGCCGGGGAAGTGGGGAGAGACAGGAGGACCTAACTTCATCACTAGGGTGTGTGTGTGTGTGTGTATGTGTAAAACACGTAGATCTTAGGTGCCTTGCTGTCTAGCCAGTGTAGCTGAAAAGGTACGCTCTAGGTTCACTGAGAAACCCGTCTCAAACAAAAACGAAAACAAAACAAACAAACAAAAAGCCAAAACATGAAGAGCAACAGAAGAAGGCAGTGTCAACTTCTGGCCACCACCCAAGATGCACAAAACTGAGCATACCCACACCCATAACCATGTATACCGCCTGCACCCATATGTGCATACATGTATCCTGGTCCACAGTAGTCAGCCTGGCTTAGGAGATGGTTTCAAATGGATATTTTGTACCCATGTACTGGAACCATGTTGTGCTCCCAGGATACTTGGATGTGCCATACATTGTTTAGAGCAGGCACCTCTGACTACGAAGACATCATCAACCATGGGGCAGCAAATGATGAGGTCTAGAGAGCAAATGAAAGCCTTAAAGGTCTTCAGGTCCAACCCAACAATGAATGGCTCTTGATATTTATATGACTATGACCACTAACCTATGTTAAATAAATCCCACTGGACTTTCAATAAAGTTTAATAATTTTATTTAGATCTAGGGCAAACAATAATTATGTAAGAGTTTACTTTTTGCCCATTTTCAGATGGTTTTGTTATGGTTAAATTCTTGGAACACATTTTCTGGGCATTATTGGGTCTTTTTTTGGATTGATTACAGGTGGTTTCCCCATTCTGTAGCTTATTTCTCCACACTTAATTGTTTCTTTTATAGTTCAGAAGCTCCTCATGTGGGTATAATCCTATTTTCTTTTGTTGTTTTCATTTTTGTTTCTGGCACATTCAAGGTCTTCTTGCAAAACAAAAACCAAACCAAAACAAAACAAAAGATTGCCTTAATTGTCTCTACTTATGTCTGAATCTCTCTCTCTCTCTCTCTCTCTCTCTCTCTCTCGTTTTCATAGTTTTGGGTCTTTCATTTAGGTGTTTCATCTATTTTGAGCTGATTGTGGCAACAGGATGAAAGCTCCAGTTTTCCAGTCATCCTGTGCACGTGGCTGTCTGATGTTCTCAGTGTGATGTTCTCTCTAGTGTATATTTTTGGTGTCTTTGTTGAGAACCAGTTGGTTGTGGATGTGCAGCTTTATTTCTGGAATCTCTATCTGTCCCATCAGCTTTGGAATCTGTTTTCATGCCAGCACCACAATGCCTTAGCATCCTAGACCTGTGGTATGACTTGAGTTCATAAGTGCTGAGGGTTCCAACTCTGAGTACCCAGTGTTTCTTTCTTCTTGGGACTGATTTGGCTTTTTGGGATCTTTTGCATTCCTATATGAGTTTTATTACTTAAAAAGTGTTCCATAAAGAATCCCATTGACTTGCTGATAAAGATTGTGTGACTATTTTTATATTGCCAACTTAAAAAAATATTTCTTGTTGATGGTTTTGTTTGGATCTTAGCTTGCCTACTTGACAGTCCTACTTGGATATACCAATCAAACAGCACTTAAATTTAGTATTTCCCAAGGATCCTCTCTACTGTTCTCTCTCACAGGAAAACAGTTAGCTCTGCCTGCTCAGCTGCCATGCCTGGTGTTCAGAAGTTGGCTTCACCTTTGCATCATCTTTTACCTCTATGACCTGTCATCACAGCCTCCCAAATATTCTGGAGCCCACATCCTTATACTGCCATCCTCGTCTATGTTATTGTCATTTCCTACCTGTTCTCTTGAAAGGGCTTTCTGCTACATTTTTCCTTTTTGTAATTTTTCCACACTAAAATCAGTTAATGTAGCCAGAGCGGCCAAAATGAAAACATGGTCAGATCTCATTTCTTTAAGACAAAACCTAATATCCTTGCCGAGGGCTGTAGGCCCTGCATTCCCCAGTCACTGGCTAAATTTCTAGCCTCTCTTGCTTATCCACCAAGTGCTTTTTATTTTTTCTCATACCTGAAGTTTCCCTTCTCCCGCTGTAAAGTGCTTGTTATTTCTAATTTTAAAAGCTACTTCCTTTGGTGAGCCTTTTCTGAATTAATGACATCAGGTGTTCTGGGTATATACTCCAATAACATCTAGCTTGTGTTCGCTATCCCAGACAGAAGGTTTGAGGGAATTTTATTTTATTTTACTTTTTTACTTTTTATTTTTATTTTTGTAAATCACTGTGTCCTAAGCAACTGGTCAGAGAGGGTTTACCACCAGTTTTATTTGTATATACACAGTACGACTGCTCGGCATCCAGAGATTCCTTCCCAACTTTATTCCTGCACTAGTACTCCTCTGACCTCCAGTGGGGCTTAAATGCTCCTGTGTGTGCATTGCATTAACCTAGTTTGGTTTGGGTTGAAAACATAGCGCTCAGATGTGTGTCATGTTCTCAGCTCAGAGGGAAGCAGAGCATGAAAAAAAAAAATTATAGACCCATGTGTCCCTCACACTGTTGAGTGAGTGAGTGTCTACAACAGACTTTTCTTCTAAATGAGGCTTTAAGGTAGCAATTGTTCTCAAGCAGTCTCATGACTTTGCCTTCGAAGATTTTGGAATTCAGTTATTTTTACCATGGATTAGAACATTTATCTCAATTTGTGCTTCCATATGCTTGTGATTCTATCCTGATGGAACATAATAAGAAGGGCCTTAGTGATAATTTATTATGGCACAGTATTAATAATAATAACATCAATACTAAAATCTAGGATTTGTTGATTTTTCTAGGAGCTATTCAAATCATTTAACACTTTTTACTCCATTTAATTCCTATCCAACCATATAAAATCAGCATCGTGATTAACTCTACTTACATATCAGGAAACTGGGGTGAAATAGCTTACCTATTAGTGTCATCTGGCTGCGATATGAAGACACATAGGTCTAAATCATTTGCAAGGAAATAGCTTACTTGCTAGACAGTAGGCTTCCTCCACAGAACAATGGAAGATCCAGCCTCTTCCACATGTTACTCCAGTCCATCTCCCCACCTCAGCTTAGAATGATCTGTGTGCTCTGAGCTTCTCATCTCTTTCCTACCTCTCCTCCCAACACCTTGTATTTCTTGATAAGTCTGTTTCAGGATAAAAGTTGGAAACTTTGGTCCCAAGAAAGACCAGCCAGTCTAAGCACACATTTAGTTTTGAAGGCTTTTGGACAATTTAGAAGACTAATATGGGCTTAAGTCAGATATGATTGAAAGTGAATCTATGAGGTTGAAGGGAGATATCTCTATCCAGGGTGGTTGGGGTAATTCCCCGCCTGAGAATAAGAAGAGGTTGGGCAGGGATATATTAGTTACTTTATGTATCTCTATGACAACATACTTGATAGAGGCAGCTTAAGGGAGAAAGACTTATGCTGGCATATCATTTCAGAAGGTTTTCAGAGCATCACAGGAGATAAAGCGCGGCAGAAGGAGCGACTCTGTGCATAGTGGCCATGTAATAAAACTGAGATGGCCAGAACCAGACAGAGGCAAATCCTTCAACATCTAACTATGCCTTTCTTGCATCATCCATGCCTTACCTCCCAATGACTCCATAGACCTCAAAAACAGTGCCAGAAGTGGACCAAACACTGAGAACCTGAGCCTGTAGGTGACACTACAGATTTGAACACTCCTTGCTGGTTCCCAAATGTTCATGGCCATCTCCTAAGGCAAAATGCTTTTAGTCCACATTCAAAAGTCCTTGTGGTCTTTAGCAGTCCCAACACTGTTCAGAATTCTAAGGTTCAAAGACTTTTCTGAAATCAAGGTAAGCTCTTAACTGTGAGCTCCTGTATTCAAAAGAATGTTCTTGGTGTCTCACAGAGACACAAAAGAACAAAGTGAAGTAACTCGGCAAGGCCATTCTTTTTGTAAAAAAGGTATACCACTATCCAAACCGGGCAGGCAGCTAGCATAGCAAGTCAAAGTGGCCTCAACCTTTCATCCTCAATGCAAGGGGACTCTTGGTTGTTTCTTACTGGCTGAGGTTTAGTCTTAGTCTATCCCCAACTGACCAATGGGGAAGCAGTGCAGAGTAAATAAAGGAAACAGGTGTGTATGTGTGTGTGTGTGTGTGTGTGTGTGTGTGCGTAGGGGGTTAGCTGCTGTTGGCCTTCAAGTTCTAGATACTTGTGTAATTAAAATTTTTACTAGGTGGAGTTTTACTAAGATGGAAAAGATTTGAGATTTGAATTTCTTTTCATGAAAGTTTAACCAGGTCTGGGAGATTTATGGAATATATGTTCTTGGTGGGATATCCACTTCTGATAGAAACAAAAATGTTTCTCACACTTGAAAAATAGAAATGAAGGCCACATATTTTTTAATGTACAGTAGTATTGTAGCAGGTAGTTGTTCCAGCTTTGACCTGGAAGTTATTACCCCCATTGAGGCTTCCCATGACTCTCATGCCTATGAGGCAGGGCAAGCGAGAGAGGAGCCCTTGAGACCCAAGATCCAGATGTTCCAGCTCTCTTGGTTCCTGGATCCTGGACGCTGGAAGTAGACCGAGCCAAGTTCTCCAGAGAACATTGCTGGGCTGAACTTCACCTCTCCTGGACCCTGTAACCTATTCCTTTACTTGTAAGTTACCCCACAAAATAAACCTCCCTTTTAACTACGTGGAGTTGCCTTAATACTACCACCAAACATTCCCATTCCAAAAGGGAGGTATGGGTGAACAGCAGGGAAAGATTGGGCCAAAGCGAGACTGTAGCTCATTAGTGAAAACATTAAATCATATAGCTCAATGTCCAGCATCTGGGGCATGAGGTGTTATGATGGGAGCTCCCACAGGTGCAGGCAGCTCTAATTCTGTCTGCAATAGCACAGATGTCTATTTTCTTGGGCCAACTCCACTCAGTGCCTACAGTTCTTCTTAGCAGAAAACCCACACTCCTGGAATCTTCCATTGCAATTTAGGCTTCATTTTCACATTTTCAACCAGGGCTTGTTCTGGGTTGCCCTGCAGGGGATCAGGCACCCATGCACATTGCCTGGTCTTACAGGCTTTTCTCTGAAACTTGGATGGGAGACTCTATAACACCATGCTACAAACCTGAAATGTAACACCACATTGTGGACAACTTCGAGATCTATTATCAGCTTGAAAAGTAGCTGGGTCCCCCTTTACCATGGCTTTAGAAGCCTGAGTGCTTGGAGGATTGTAGTGAGAAAATCACTTCCACACCTGGCCTTTTCCATCAGGGCACCCTGGAAATGGTCTCTTTTAAAGTGCTGTTTCTTTATTCTTTTAAAGAGTGGTTTCCTTTCAAGTGAAAGTGCTTTCCTTTCATTTGTATGCCCCGGAGACTTCAATGGGTGTGTTTCACCCTCAAAGCACCTTTCCATTGCTCTCAAGTGCAAAGTTTAATGGCACAGATCTCTAACAACTGCCCTAGCTTTTCACGATCTTGCTTCTTTTGCAACTTTAACTTCTGTTCCCCACCCAATAGCATGGTTTTCATATTTAAAAACCTTACCTTAGTCATTATTTTCACTATAAATATGGCGAAAAGTAACCAGCAATAATCATACAACCACCTGGATAAGATCTCTTGAAATTTCTTCTGCCAAATAAATTAGACGATCGTCTTTGAGTTCATCTGCCTTCAAAATTTCACAACACAGGCAGAATATAAAGACACTTTTTGCTAGAATGTCACAGGGATGCTCTCTAGTCCAATTTACAAGTCCTTGTCTCCATCTGTGACCTTGGGAGCACAGCTTTCGCTGTTCATATTTCCAGTTGCGTTCTGGTTTTCTGCTTTCCCATAGAATAACCATTGAGCCCTGCCACAGCATTCTAGGACTTCCCTAGACCACACCTCCAAACTCTTCCAAATTCTAAAAGCCCCCAAATCACATGATCAGATTTGCCATAGCCACATTGGGGTACTAATTTTCTGTTATTGTTTACTATTGCTATGACAACATAGCTGATGGAAACAATGGAGAAGTTGTACATGGGCAGTGCAAATTGAACTTGGTGGAGTATAAATAGAAGGGACACAAAGCTTTGGGGTGGAGGGTGGGGGGTGGGTCTAGGAGGAGCTGGGGGAGGGGGAGGAGGTGAATATCTTCAAAGTACATAGTATGCATGTATGGAATTCTTGAAGAATTAACCACAATATTGTATTTTAAAGTAGACAGGAAACAGATGGGTAAAAGTTTGATCAAGGGAGACACAGTTACAGCTAGGAACTAGATCTACTGCATAGCACAGTGACTAGAGGGAATAACTATATTCTGAACATTTAGAAAAGCTATAAGGAAAGCATTTTTAATGTTTTCATCATAAAGTATTGGTAAGTATTTCAAGTGATAAATGCTTTTGAACCAAATTACATATTACATATTGAATATTACCTGGACCCTCATTAATATGTAAATTTAAATTTTTTTTTGTTTCAGTTAAAATAAAAAATAAGACATGATTAAAGTAGAAAAAAATTACTGGCTTTGTTTCCACAAGAGGAATTAAAATTACAATTGATTTTTTTAAAAAAATGATTGCATATGGTCTTTGCATTTTATCATTGGAGCCTCTTAAAATGAAGCCTTTAGCATATTTGTAAAATGTAATTTTCAAAGATCAACAGTCAATGCTTCTCAGACAGGAACAAAATGGACCACTGATTTTTCTTAACTTACTAACTAATGAAGGAGTTAGGTGTTAATTCTGATTTGAATGTCACTTAAGAGCTAGACCTTTATAAGCAATACAATAATGTAATACAATATTAGGGTACAATTTGATTTCTGAATTATTTACAAAACTATCCAATACACAGCAGGTCATAAAAGTTTGAGTTTCTCTGTCCTATTGAACAGAAATCTATAAGTCAAGTCAATTTACAAGTCTAGAATCTTTAATCAATAGCAATCATAGATTCCCCTTAGACAATCCTTAGGAAGCTATTGGCATCATGTAAATCTGAAAGTTGGAGCCATGCATTTTTCTAATGCAGCTGTCTAAGGTCCTATACCAAGTTCTCTCTTGCTCCATGGGTAGCTTTCCTCTCCCCATCTCTCTGGGTCCCTAATTCTACCATCTGCGTGTCTCTGTTGAGCTTCCCGCTCACCGCACAGGCCATGCCCCACCCCCACCTAATGCTACTGAGGACCTGCATGGAGAACCTGTGTACCCCACTCTAAGCTCCCATCTCCACTTCCCTCTGGCACGCTAGTGTTAACTTCCTGAGGGACTGCAGGAAGAACCTTCTTGTAGTACATGGTGCCTGTCTGTGAAGGGAGAAGCTACTCCTTGCACTAGCTGAACCAGGACCAGCTCTGTCACCTCAGTCACTAACCAGCACTGAGTGGTCACAGACTGAACTTCAACCATCACCCAACTGAGCTAAATCTTGTAAACAGCAAATAGAAATCCAAAGGCACACTCATCAAAGCTGGGCCAGATATTCATATAAAAAGATAAAAGCAGTGACTTAACCCAGATGCTAAGATCTCATCAAAAATAGCAACCCTCCAAACCCCTCCATACATACAGAGAGGTGGGGAGAGGGGAGAGAACAAGACAATATGTTTCCATCAAAAACTATTCTGTGATAATGAGAGGAACTTAGATGATGTTCAAGACAATGAACTAAAAATAATGATTTGCTGTAGTGGGTAGCCATTCCAGCCTTGGCCTGGAAGTTCCAACACCCTTTGAGGCTTTGGTAATGGTCACACCTACAAGGCGGGGCTGAGAGAGGATGCACCAGATATTGGCGAAATTATTAAGGCCACTCCACGTAATTAAAAGGGAGGTTTATTTTGTGTGGTAACTTACAAATGAAGGGATAGGTTGCAGGGTCTGGGAAAGGGATGATGCAGTCCGGCGATGTTCTCTGGAGAACTCTGCTCCACCTGCCTCCAGCATCCAGGGTCCTGGAACCAAGAGGAGCCTCTCCTCTTGATCCTAGGTCTTCAGCGTCCTCTCTCAGCCCCGCCTTATAGGTGTGACCATTACTGAAGCCTCAGTGGAGGTTGGAACTTCCAGGCCAAGGCTGGAATGGCTACCCACTACATCTTGCTCTTTTTCTTCTAGTACATTCTGGATTTAGTTACATTTACAACTTTTATATATGTGGCATTGATACTGCAATCCATTTACAGGTAAATCATGTTAAAGTTTTTCAAATGGTTCTTCTGTTGACTTACCACTTTTTTCTCTATTCAGAATGTCACATCATCAAGTAAGAAGTTGCCAAATACCTATTTTCTTTCACTTGTGTATCTATACATTTTTGAAAAGTATAGTTTAAATAGCCATATCTTTCTAACATATTTTGATATTGGAACAAAAGTTTCCTTATTTTTTTCAAAATTAATAAAAGTGATCTTACATATTACCTAAAATTTTAATTTTAAAATTCACTTCTTGTGAAGTTTTTTTTTTTTTTGTGGTGGGGGAGATTATATTGGATTTATACTTTTGAGGGAGCAGAATGGTGAATGTTCACAGGTCTGCAACATTGAATCTTCCCTTCAACTAATATGGTTTATCTCCCCATCTATTCACTTATTTTTGAAGGTTCTAGGTTAAAATTATTTTCAGTTGTCTTTTTGTCAGTGGTTGACACTCTCTGTCCAATATTTATGTCCTTATGACTACTGTTCCCCACTGTACCTTTATTTCTGTAAAGGAATGGTTTTTGGTTTAGAACAGGTTTGCTGTGGACACATTCATTCCACACATCTACCCTTGTGAAGGCTGGTAAACTTTAGGCTTTCTGGTAGTAGATAGGTCCACTGGGTGTGTGTGGAATGCTCCTAACATTGATAAATGACTTTACAAGTAGGGCTGGGTGTGGATGTGTACTTGGGTGTTGTAGTTGGACTTTCTTTTCAGTCTCCAGCTCCAAACAATGGCACAAGACTTACTATTAATTATGAAATCTTGTCTTTAGCTTTTCTGCTAATCTATTTTTGGTGGTGTGGCATGGTTGCCTCTCCTCTGTACCATATGGCTAACTTCCTCAGTGTCTCCCTGGCATCTCTTGCATGCCTAGATTCATCCTGAGTTTCTCTCCTTGGAAGTCCCACCTATTTTCTCCTGCCTAGCTATTGGCCATTCAGCTCTTTATTAAACCAATCATAGCATAAACAAATATCCTGCAACAGGGTGTGTTTCACTTCTGGAATGAGACTGGCTAGGCTCTAACACCCATGAGGGACCCCAATCAAGCATATCTTTGCTTGTTTTTGATTTTAGAAAGCATTCTTAAAATATAACTGGGGCCAGGAGCTTTGGCAAGCTGCTCTGTATACACTAGCAGATAGAGGCTTCCTGATGCAGCAATCATGGGCTATCATTTAGTCAATTACCCAAAAAGCTTCCCTGAAATCCCTTGTCTTCTCTTCTTGCCAGTTTTAAGTGTAGAGTTTGCTCAGTAGGAATGACTTGCATGTTTGCCAAAGCCTTCACTCTTGTTTAGTCTTGGGTTTCTCCGTTCGTCTTATCGTCTGTGATGGTTCTTCTTGGTTTTCTACTTGACTATATCTGGAATCAACTAAAATCCAAAAATAAAGGGCATACCTATGAGGGATTTCTGTTTAGTAAGTGGGAAGATGTACTTTTAATTTGGATCTTTGAAGCAGGAAGACCACCTTTCATTCAGATCTTTTATCCATATCTAATCTGGGTCACACCTTTTGCTGGAAGCCTGTATAAGGACATGGAAGAAAAAAGCTTCTGTTTTTTGTATGCATGCTTGCTCTCATCTTTCCATCATGCCCATTCATTCACTGGCATTAGAGCCTATTTCTTCAGGATTCCAGTGTCTACTGAAGTGAGCAGCTGTGTGAGCAACCACTGGGTCCTTGGAATTTCCATTCATAGCCAGCTATTATTAGATTAGCTTGACCACAGCCTGTAAATCATTGTAATAAATCCATCTTCTCTCTCTCTCTCTCTCTCTCTCTCTCTCTCTCTCTCTCTCTCTCTCCTCTCTCTCCCCCTCCCTCCCTTCCTCCCTCCCTCCCTCTCTCTCTGTCTCTGTCTCTGTCTCTCTCTCTCTGTCTCTCTCTGTCTCTCTCTCTCTCTCTCGATTCATTCAGTAAGTCCTATTACTCTGGAGAACCTCGTGTAATATATCATCATGACTAATTCTGCATTCAGACTTTCTGAATGCCATCAACATTTCTGACCAAACTTTTCTTGCTTTTACTGCTGCTATGATTTATCTCTATTAGTATGGATTTACAGTCTTTCAGATGAAATGTTTACATGTACATGAGTATGTATAATCAAGGGGAGAGCATCAAAGCAGAAACATAAAATTGAGAACTTTGCTGTTTGTCACATTCTATTTTTCCTGTAAAAGAAGTACAATTTGTATATTATCTGGGTAATTGAACACCACTCTGAACCTTATGTTTTTGGATATAGTCTCTTGCATCTCTGACTGGTCTTGAATTGGTGTGTGTTATGGAGCTGAGGATGACCTTGGATTCCTGATCCTTCTGTCTCTACCTCTTGTTCAACACCACAGTTTTATGTGGCACTGAGGATAATATCCAGGGATTTGTGCATGCTAGACAAGTACATTCCTCTACCATCTGAATTGCATCCCCAGACCCACTTTCTTTTATATTTTCTCGGTTCATTTTTTGTGGTTTATGAACTATTTTTCATTAATTTAATAGTCTTTATATTAGCCTTCAGATTTTCTCCTCCTCCTCCTCCTCCTCCTCCTCCTCCTTCTTCTTCTTTTTTGAGACAGGGTTTCTTTGTGTAGCTTTGGTGCCTTTCCTGGATCTCACTCTGTAGACCAGGCTGGCCTCGAACTCACAGAGAGCTATCTGCCTCTGCCTCCCAAGTGCTGGGACTAAGGGCGTGTGCCTCCACCACCCGGCAAACCTTAAGATTTTCTTCTTTGCAGGCATATTCTCCCTCCCGACCATCAATTCAGTGCCATGTTTTCTGTGCCCTTTCATGGGAAACAAATTCCTATATCAATGACACTCATGCTATGTATCTTCCATCCTATCATCATTTTGATCCCTTGTTGGATCTTGAGTTCTTGTGTGCAGCAAACATTTGCTAAGAGTGGGAGAATTGATCTTCTCAGGAAAGAACATAGCAATTGGTTATCCAATACCAAATGGTCAGCTTTGAAGACATATAAATATACATACAAGTATAGAATCATTATACAGACTGAGCAGGCAGTAATTATGAGCACATACACATACACACACACACGTTAACAACAATTGAAGAAAGGAAAGGTGAGCACCTTTGATTTCTAGCACCCATGGAAAAGCCAGTGCAGCATCTTTCATTCCAGTGATGGGGGAGAGGGGCAAGAGACATGTGGGTCTCTGGAATTCATTGATTAACTAGCCTAGCTGAATTAGCAAGCGGAGAGCAGTGCATCCTAATTCTCAAATCCCTTTCTCCACTTATATAGACCAGTTCCCATCTAGGGAATGATGCCACCTACAGTGGGCAGGTATTTTCCCTCAATTGATGCAATCAGGATAATCTCTCACAGAAATTATCCCCGAAGCTGAAAGCTGACAATGAATGCTAACCATTGCACAAACTTACAAAGCACAAGGCAAATATTAACTCATGAGTTCAGAATTTTGATAAACAGTATTTCTGAACAGCTGATGGAGAGTTATCCAGATTTGCTTTAATCTTGGGATGGATGTGTGTTTTTATTTGCATTTATATGATTAATACACTCATGTGAGTGCACATATATATATTTCTAGAAGAGAACTTATATAACCTTTTTTTTTTTTTTTTTTTTTTAAAAGATAGTGTATTGGTGTATCTCAGCCTGGCTGCCTTAGTTAGGGTTTTTATTGCTGTGAAGACACACCATGATGACAGCAACTCTTACAAAGAAAACATTTAGCTGAGGCAGCTCACTTACAGTTTCAGAAGTTCAGTTCATTATTATTATGACAGGGAGCTTGGTGGCATGCAGTCAGACATGGATCTAGAGCTGAGAGTCCTACATCTTGCAGCAGACAGGAAGTAGACTGACAGTTACACTGGGCAAAGCTTAAGCAAAAGAGACCTCCAAAGCCTGGCCCCACAGTGATATGCTTCCTTCAACAAGACCACACTTCCTAATAGTACCATTCCCTTTGGAGACCATTTTCTTTAAAACCACCACACTGATCTTCAGTCATGGGTTCAACTGATCATCTAACCTCAGCCTCCTGAATAGTTGGGACTTTAAGTGTATTGGCCACCAGGCCCAGTTCAGAAACATCTTTATGGTAACCATATGATCCTTTGCTATAGAAAGCTCTTCTTTTGGGTTTCTAGAGAGTGCCTCTATTGGGTTTCTAGGTTTTGATATATAGTCTGTTTGCATCCCTAACACTTGTTAGTAAGGGGCCCAGAGTAGAGTCAAACACTCTTACTGGAGAAGTCATGTGTGTTTTGCCTGAGAAAGTCTAGTGCTCTAGGGAAATGATAATTCGATCTGAAGTATAATTAAAGAAGCAACAGGACTGAAATGGCTATTATTTGGAAGTCAGGGAGGAGATGGAGGAAAGAGAATGAAGACTAATGGTAGAATGCTATCTTGAAGCAGAGTTTCTGGCTTTACTTGAATAATACATAAAGCTGTAATTAAGATTTAAGATGATGCTCATGGGAAATGTTCTTTTGAGCCAGAATTCAATATTTCTTGTGGTCATTAAAGGCAAGATGATCAATCTCCTTTTCACTCTCTGTTGGAAGTAGAGGAGTGGTAACTGAAACCACAGAGAAATTGCTGAGGCATTGAGAATGAAGAAAGGAGCCTGCTGGGAGTGGGTGGTGCTGGAGGAATGGACTAGAAAGTCCCATTAGTTGAACTCTAAAGCAAACCCCAAAGAGCTATGAACTTCTAGTGTGTATGGAGAGAGAAGTGACTTGGGGATTTGAGCTTGGAATTCTTCCTCTAAACGTTGGCTTAAGTACTTTCCACCCTACCAATCTGTATTGTTGCACATAGATTTTAGGTTTCAGATCTGCTCAATAAGGATTATTCAGGCTATGCAGATTGAATGCAGAAAGTCAACTGCATAGATCCTCCATGGGTAGATGTCAATTCACAACCTTCAGGAGAGTTCAGAGTTGCTGAGAAGTAGAGATTAGAGTTGTAAAAATTTAGTGTTTTCTCACTTCTTTTTGTTTGCACATGTGGGAGAAAATTGAGTCAGGCAGCTAAAAACTACAGTTTGGATTCTGCCTTGGCTGTGAGTGAGACACCTGGTCACTTTGCAGAGCACAGCCCAGAAGTTTCCATCGCAGGCTCTGCTCAGTGTTGACTTACCATCCTTGTCTTCTTAAGGCGTTTTCTTGTGGCACACCAGTTTACACATTGTGTAATTGAAGAGAATCATGGATGAATTTTGTGTGAGTGTGTGCATGTATACATATGTGTACATGTGGTGGGGGCCAGAGGTTAACAGTGGGCTCATCCTTGATTGAGCCCCACTTTATTTACCGAGGCAGGGCTTCTCACTGGGCCAGGGGCCCACTGATTTGCGTAGTCTATTTAGCCAGCTTGCCATGGCATCCCTGTCTCTGCCTTCCAAGGGCTGTGCTGTCAGGTGGACTGCCATGCTTACTCGGCGTTATATCTGTGCTGGGGACCCAAATTTCAGTCCTCACACTTATGCACTAGCTACTATAGTCCTAGAGACATCTCCTCAGCCCATGGATGACATTTATGGTCTAGGTTTAGAGGGAAAGAATGTTATTGATGTAACAACCTTTGCCTTATTTGACCATCTCCCCAGCCTTAGATGCCTTGTCTTGTTCCTTCAGTCTATATCTGATTTGAGGACCTCTTTTCCTTTGGTTTTAATGGATATATATTTTTTTCTCATTCACTCTTTTCCTGAAGGTGGATCTCTTTTACTACTGCAGATTTGTGTGGAATCTGCTTCATCACCCTGATTTGCTCAGGTCAAAGGCTGTTTCTTGATTCCCATTGGCTGCTACAATGCCAATTGTGATGGGTATTTTTCTTGTCAAATTGACCATAGGTGGAATTAACTAAAACCCAAGCAGAGTACACCTGCGAGGGATTTCTCTTAATTAAATCATTTTAAGTAAGAAGATGGTAGCAGTTTGAGTGTAATAGGCTTCCATGAGCTCATAGGGATTTACTCTATTGAGAGGTGTGGCCTTGTAGAAGGAAGTGTGTCACTGTGTGGGCAGGCTTTGAGATCTCTTTTACTTAAGCTTCTCCCAGTGTCACAGCAACTTCCCATTGCCTTCTGATCAAAATGTAGCTAGCACCATGTCTGCCTGCATGCTGCCATGCACCCTGCCATGGTGCTAATGGACTGACTGAACCTCTGAACTGTAAGCCACCATTTCAATGATATGTTTTCCTCATAAGAGTTGCTGTGGTCATGGTATCTCTTCATAGCAATAGAAACCCTAGTAAGAGTCAGGTGGTGGTGGTGCATGCGCCTTTAATCTCAGCATAGCAAGGTGGATCTCTGTGAGTCTGAGACCCGCCTGGTCAACAGAGTGAGATCCAGGACTGGTGCCAAAACTACATGGAGAAACCTTGTCTTGAAAAACCAAAAAGAAGAAGAAGAAAAAAATAAAAGAAACCCCAGTAACATAAAGACCTACCTTTAATCCAGGCCTTTTGAGGTGGGAAGATCCACCTTTAATTTGCGCCACACCTTCTGTTGGCAGCCTATGTAAAGGTCATGGAGAAAGGATTCTTGCCCTTTGCCTGCTTGCCCTCACTTTCACTTGCCAGTTCATTCATCCACTGGCATTAGAACCTTCTTCGGGATTCTTGTGTGGAATAAAGACCAGCTGAGACATCCAGCCTCATGAGCTGAACAGCTATTGGATTCTTGGACTTCACGTTGGTAGACAGCCATTGTTGGACCAGCTGGACCACAGTCTGTAAGTCACTCTAATAAACCCCCTATAAAGATATTCATTCTATCAGTTCCTGTAAAGAATCCTGACTAATACACCAGTCTTCTGCTCCATGTGCTTTCTTCCTACTTTCAGTGAGGTTCCAGCACCCTGCACCCCCCTTTACTTATCAGAACCTGGCATATTTGTGTCTCATTCTCCCATTTGCCTCCTTACTTTTGACCTGGCGCTGTCTCCTATTTCTGAGTCCTCAATATTGCATTTACATGGAGTTTTGTTACCAGCTTCTCTGGATGCTCTTTAGAGGAAAGGATTTTAAGGTCATCTGGGCAAGAGTTTCTTAATGTACTTACACATTACCTGAATCTTGTTAAAGTACAGATTCTGTTTTAGTGTGTCTGGGGTGTGCTGAGGGGTCTGCCTTTCTGAAAACTCTCAGGTGTTTCTGGTCTGTTGACAACCTTCTGAGTGGCAACATTCTAGGTGACATGTTATTACAAGTAGGAGTCCACAGAAATGTTCCTCCCTGTTTTCTAAAGAAATGAAGAACTAGGGGATAGCGAGAGTTTCTAATATTTGTATTGCTTTGCAATTTCACCATATGAAATCTGGGACTACCTGGGAATTCTAGGACAGGTTCCTTTCTCTTCTTCCCCCCCCCAGGCCCCCCCCCCTCCCACTTCCTTCCTCTTTCAAACATAACTGTAAACAAGGACTTGGGTATTGTGCGGTATGGATGAAGTCTCAAGTGGGTGTGTTTTATTGATATAAGCATGGCCATGCCAAGAACTCTAATGCCTCAGGCCCACAGGAATGGCAAGTAAGGCCTTCTCTGTACCAGGCTCAGAGGAATTGCAAAGCCTTTCCCTGGTCTGAGATAGATGCTGAATAACAGTTGACCTTAGTTAAGACCAGTGTACAGAGAAAGTATCAGCTGCAGCCTTCTTGTCCTGGATGCTGACATTGTGTGCAGAAACTATCAACTGCAGCTTCTACCACCCAGAAGATTGTCACTCAGAGGCCCATAGTACAAGGACAGGGCACACATGCACATGATGGCCTCTAGCTTCATTTGTTTCCAGTTTCTTGGCTCTATGAGCAACTGTAGAGGCTGTCCTTAGACATTCACAGCAGCTGTACTGGTTAGTTTTCTTTTGACACAAACTGTCGTCACCTGGAAAGAGGGGACCTCAGCCTAGTAATTGCTAACATCAGATTGACCTGTGGCCATGTCTATGGACATTTTCTTGATTGCTGATTAATGTGGGAGGACCCAGCCCAGGGTGCACAGTGTTATCCTTGGGTGGGTGGGCCTGGGCGACAAAAGAAAAGTAGTTGAGCAAGCCAGGGGAAGTCCTCAAGTAAACATGGTTCTTCCATGGTCTCTGCTTTAGTTTTTGCCTCTGGGTTTGTACCTTGAGCTCCTGCCCTGGGCTATATTCCAAGTTAATTTCCACCAGTGGTGTTTACTTATTCATTTATTTATTGTTTGTTTGTTTCTTTGTTTCACTGCAACAGAATGCAAACTAGGACAGTTAGTAACATTTCTGATTGTCGATCATGATTATTGTGCTATCTTAGCTACATTGTACTAAATTGGTGATATCTTCAGCCAGTTGATACTATTTGCCCTTTATCTACCTGCCAAGTAAAGGATGTAATGCAAGAAGGCCAAAGACTGTGTTCAGAGCCCACCAAGACCATTATTTTCTGAACATGAGGGTTTTGTTTGTTTATTTGTTTGTTTGGTTTTGTTGTTGTTGTTTTGAGAGAGGGTTTCTCTGTGTCGCTTTGCACCTGACCTGGAACTTACTCTGGAGCTCAGGCTGGCCTACAACTCATCAAGATCCACCTGGCTCTGCCTCCCACCGAGTGATGGGATTAAAGGCAAGTGCCACCACCGCCCAGCCTGAACATCAGTTTTATTAAATACGCTGAAGCTTGATTATACATGTGCAGACTACATATTATTTTTTTTGTCTCTCCAATCATTTTTCCGATATCTTAGACTATTGTGTTTCTCTATTCCTTAAACATGGCTAAACGCTGTCCTGGTGAAGTCGACTCGAGACTCCTTCTTTCTTAGAAGCAAACTTGGCAAAATTGGTAATGTGTTTGGGATACTGTGCAATAAATAAAATGAGGCAAATTCATTAATAGTACTAATGAGCTTTATCTCACTTTTGTTCTCTAAATTGGTATGTTTCTTGAGAATATTGTATCAGTATGGTCAGTACGTATTTCCAGAGGGCAGGACTCATGTGACTTTGGGATGAGTGTTTGCTTTGGGATCTTAAAAAACCCACACATTTTTGGGATAGATTCAGGGAACTAGTTCAATGTTCTTTAAGAAAATTGGCTCTCATAATGTTTGACAAGTTGCAAATTCTTATTGTGCAAATACAATAAGATTACTTGCCTACTTCAAGAAAGAGTCTTAAAAAAAAAAAATCAAGGCACCCATCCTCATCAATGTTATCTTGAAGGTTTTCTATTTTTCCATCATTACTATCTGGCTTTTAAATTATAAATGATTGTAATCTAATCTTTTGAAACTTTTATCAATTAAAACTTGTAGGGTTGACAGTTAACATTAAATCTGTATTTATGAGATAATCTAATAACATGTGAAGAAATAATGCATATTATGATTCAAATAAGAATCACTCACAAGCCTATTGTTAAAGAACCTCTCTGTATAAATCTCATGAGCTCCATAATCGGTGCTCTGCAATGTCATTACTGATGAAATTTGCTGCCTGAATGTGGCAATGGGTGGGGCCAGGAACTGGTTTATTTGGGGCCTGGTTCTGTGGTACTGCATAAAAGTTGTAGTGATGCATTGGGTGCACAGAGAGTGTCATTGAGTGTTGTTACTCCCACACCCTGCCAAAGATGCTGCAACCCTAAACCTGTGGATATGACCTCCGTTTTGAAGTGAATCTTTTGCAGATAATGAAGTTCTGGTTTAATTAGGGTGGACAGTTTTATTGTTTCAATTTGAAACATGCCCTAAACACATATGTGTTAAAGGTTGCTCCTCTGTGCAGTGTTGTGGTGAATTTCTAATTGGTCTTAATAATAAAAACTTGGAATCAGATATGGGGGTAAATGCTGAAAGATCAGAGAAGTAAAGGAGCCAGCCACTAGAGAGACTTCTTACCTTTACAGAATCCTCAGCCTGAAAGGGCCGAGCTCCTGTTTCCCATCCCCCTTATCACTTCTTTTCTCTGCCCAGCCATATCACTTCCTGTTTCCGCCTCCTAAGTACTGGGATTAAAGGCCTGTGCCTCCTAAGTACTGGAATCAAAGGCATGAGATCCAAAGTCCTGGCATTAAAGGTGTGTGCCACCACTGCCTGGCCTCTAGTGGCTAGCTCCACACTCTGATCTCCAGGCATGCTTTATTTGTTAGAGCACAAACAAAATATCACCACACAGTGTTGCTAAGGATGGGACCTGGGATCTTGATTGTCTTAATCGTATAAGTGTATTAATCTATTGCTTGGTTTATGTTTTCATGGGAGATTAAGAGATGGTAGAAACTTCAGGAAATGGGGTGTGATTAGCTAAAGCTAGAAGTGTGACTGAATATTATATTTTGTCCCATCTTCTGTGATGGCTAATCTTGATTATCAACTTGCCTGTATCTGGAATCAACCAAAACCCAGGCTGGAGTACAGCTTCCGATCTATTTATTGATGGTATCATTTTGAGTCTGTGCATGATGGACACTTTACCTTAGAAGTAATTTTTAATTTTTCCTCAGTGTGTGCTTGAGAATTCCACAATATAGCCACCCATTACATTGCTTGCTATGTTTTAAGCTTATTTACACAAAATCTCTTACAAGTCTGCAGTGATGTTGTTTCTCTTTTCAAAGGAAGTCTGTTGACTGATCGTGTGTTACAGATCCACAGTGACCGAAGTGCCAGGCTGATTGATGTGTGTAGCAGACACTGAAGCTTTTACATTTCTTCCCCTACACTTTGGAGACCCATTGCAGTCAGGTGGTTCTGTGGGACTTCAAAGGCAGAAACTGCATTTCCTTTCAGTTCAGGCAGAAGGAAGAAAACATGCAAGTTTCTCGAGAAGCCACCACACTTCCCAGACTGTATAGTTGCAGGATGGTGGATCCCCTTGGACTGGATTCCCCAGGGCCAGTGTGAAATTGGCACCTGCAAACTCATCAGTGACACATGGTGTGAGGGGGAAATAAGTGGTGTGAAACCCCAGGGACTTTAGACTAGTTTGTTTTCCCTCGATAATTACACATACTCTCTAGTCCATGTAAAACTGAAAGAGTGTCCTGTCAAGTGCCTGCTAAGCCACTCCCTCTTTTAATGGCAAGTAGTTGGAGAGTGTGCCTCACTTTATATTTTACATTTGGTCTCCTGCTGAAATGGGTTAACCATTTCTTTAATGACATGGCAGGATTCAGGATGTTTTCTACCTCCAAATTACAGCAATTTGGTGCTGGAGAAACAACAGAATGTAATATAAGCACCCTTCTCTGACCTTGCTCCACCCTTCTCCCCGGAAGCAGACTGTAAAACCTACAGGTGATTCTTCAGCTACTTTCTGAAGTAGTTCTGAATACCTCACAGGGAGGGGACTCTACACTTGACAGGGAGGAACAGGATTGTCTTCAGGGTCACAGAGACACCAATAGTAACCTGCTCCAGACGGCCCCATGAGTGTCCTATACCTGCCTCCATTATGTCATGCCCGCCCCCCCCCCATGACAACTGTCTCCTTACACCATGTAAACATGCCATTACCTAGTTATCTCTGAAGACCCCACGTCACATAATGCTTATATTAAACAAACTCAAATGATTTTCTCTTGTTAATCTACCTTCTATTAAAAGGACATCACTTATGAACCTGACAGTGTGTCTCCTGAAAGTTGTGCTAAAACCTGTAAACAATATAATCTTCAGCATTCTAGGAGCCTGGAAGACAGATGGAATGGCATCCGCTGGGCCTTCCCATGAGACACCCCATCCCCACTCACTTTTCTTCCTTCAGTTCTAAGACATAGCCCCAAACACCATGGTGAAAGAGAAGGAGCCAGGCACAGAAAGAGAAATGTTATGTGAGTCTATGACATAATAGATCTGAAAGACATCAGTTCCCAGAGGCAGCAGCATAGTAGCTCCTAGAACCTGAGGGGGAGACAGTGAGGAGCTTAGTGGGTATAGAACTTCTGCATGATGAAGGGACAGCTTTAGAAGTGGAGAAGGGGGATGGTGGGGGAGAATCAGGAATGTACTTAATGCCACCGATGTGTGCACTTAAAAGTTGTTAGCATGATAAAAGTTTTACAAAGTAATAAACAATGAGAACAAAAGCAAAAGGAAACCGGTCTAGAGTCTGGAAGTAAACAGTTCAGTAAAGGCTAGCCCCAGGGGTCCGAAGACAAGTCAGTGGACTTACAAGATGACAAACAGCTTGAGGACCTGAGCTTCAGTGTGTCACCACAGGCCCTGCCATGCCTGTTAGAGCTCCTTGAATGCAGTTAGGATTCACTGAGTCCTAACTGAATTGAGTTAAATGATGGCCTCCAGGATCTCTCAGCTTAATTCATCCGTGGAGGAAGCCAACAAGTGGACTTTCTGATCCAATTAAGGGGAATGCTTTTAAAGGCTGCTTTGTGGGAACAGTTTGTGGGGGATTGCCAAAGTTTAACTGTAGAATGGATGCTTAAAAAGCTTGGGGGAAAGCCAGGAGAGCAGTGAGACAGGACAGACAGGTTGAGGGGAGAATGATGGGAATGTGGTGTGAAGGGTGGCTCTGGCAGTGGGATGCCCAGAGGTTAAGGACACACAGATATCAGATGTGAAAAAGAGTGTTGTTAGAATCCAAAGGACATGGAAGGAGACTTGATTGGAATTGATTATGGAGAGTCTCTGCTGTACGACAGAGGGAGCCAGGGGAAAGTACTTTCCATGGACGATATTTTATTCGGCACAGGAAATGCAAGTGGCAGCAGCCGGTCATCTGTAAAGTAACTAGACGTTTCCAAAAGGTACACAGAGAGGATCTTCTGGAATCTTCTTTTCCCCTCAAATGGTATCTCTACAAGCAAAAGAAAAGGCCCTCTTCCACATCCTCAAGAGCCTAATGCAACATTCACATTTTATAATGTAGACCCAAATACCATTTTATAACTGGAATTTAAGCAAATAAGTTCCATTTTAGATCATTTGATCAATCATTTACTACAAGCATAACATATATGTTCTCTTAAAAGTTAATTAACCAATGGTGCCATGAAAATGGCTTAGCTGGTAAAAATGCTTGCGTCAAACTTGATGACCCAAGTTCAATCCTGAAACCTCAGTGGAAGGAGAGAACCAGCTCCTGAAGGCTTCTGACCTGCTCAGGAGTGCTGTGTTATGTGTGAAAACACACACACACACACACACACACACACACACACACACACACACTCACTCTTCCACACTCACACACATTCATAACACACAAAATTGGAAAGACTCAGTGATGGCTGAAATATATAAAGTTAAAATGAAAATCCCCCCAGTAGTCCTGACATCCTATTTCTATTAGCAAATGTGTCCAAAGGTGAGGTTGGGAGCATTTTCTTGCAGGTGTAAAAATAGAAACCAGACTTTGAATAATAAGGACTTAACTCTAAGAGGAGTAAATATATAAAGAACATAAATATAGAAAACAAATTTTTAATTTTTTTTCATACAAATGGAATTAAATATGAAATCCATGTGGGGAGGGATGCGTTTTTGAGATAGATTTTTACTGTGTAATCTTCACTGGTTATGACATCAAGGTCCTCCTGGCTCAGCCTCCCCTGTACTGGGAATATCATAAAATCCACTTTTTATTGGATCTTTTTTTTATTAAGTAGTGAAGTGATTTAAAGGAAAGAGATGAATGAGACCAGAGACCTGATATTACCTTATGTAACTAAGCCCTGTTTGTGTGCTGAGATGCTGACTGTATCTTTGGCTATTCAAAGGGACAGAACTCTTTAGTAGACAACTCTTGCGCTTTTCATAGTAACGGCCTGGGAGTTTTATGTGCCCATACACTAATAGGAAACATTCTTTATAAGAAAGTCATCAGCTCAATGTCACATGGGCGTCCTCCCATTTCTAAAGTGCAGGCGGCATTTTGTTTTCCTTTAATGGGTTGATGATGTCTTAGGAGATCAACATCTGTTGAAGAAGTGTAAACGTTTATATTGAAGTGAGGAATCGCTGGTACTTGAATTAATTTTCCAACTTAGAACATGTCTACTAATAAAGAGAGTTTGAAGCCTGAAGCTGGAGGAAAGCTAAATGAGCTATAGACTTCTTGTTTAAATCATGGCTCACAAAGTCGCCCTTAGCTGTATGTACTGTAGTGAATTAGGAAGAGTGAGGGGCCCCCTTGAAAATGGTTTTCAGTATTGTTCTATAGAGTAAAAAAATAGATAATATATATTTGTGCTTCAGCTGAGAAAACTAACCTGCTTTAGCTTACTCTTCTGTTGGTGCAGGTGTCTCTGAGTGACTGGAACCTGATTGCTATGCTACCCTCTGACATGGCTTTACTCCCCCACTTTAGATCATGGAGGCTCTATTGGATTTCTAGGCTTCTCTGGAATTCTGTCTTCCCTAGAGTTCACAAGGGTCATGTAGGGGAGGGGCAAGAAGGCTTAGGTAAACTTTGTGACTGGGTCCCTAATGGTACCAAGTCAGCTTAGTTTTCAGTAAAAGAATCATCTGTGTTTGGCAACATATAATTGTTGACAATTGATAAATCTCAGTTCTTTTATCTCTCTGTTTTCTACTTGATTCCAATATAGGTGGCTGCCAACATACAAAGTCACTCTTATGTAGATGAATTTCTAAACACTCTTACTAATAGAAACACGGAGCCAGATATAGTGGTGAAAACCTAAGAGATCAGATGAATAGAAACAGCCACATGCTAACCTCACCTCACCAACTCTGCCGCTTCCAAAAGGGAGACTTCCTGTGTACCCACACCTATATGTCTTGCTGTTCTGCCATTTGATTTGCTCTCTCTGTCCAGCTACATCACTTCCTCTTCCTGCCCAGGTCTATCACTTCCTGTCTGTCTGTACAGACCTCCAGATCTCCATGGCTAACTAGTGTTGGAATTTAAGGCATGTGCCACCACACCTGGCTCTTCCCAGTGTGGCCTTGAACTCACATAGATCCAGACAGATCTCCGCCTCCCAAGTAATAGGATTAAAGGCATGTGCTAACATTTCATGACTTTCGTGTTTACTTATAATGACTGACTTTTCCCTCTGATCTCCAGGCAAGCTTCATTTATTAGAGCACTATGAAATTATCACCACACTTATTTTTTTTTTAAACATTAATTTCCAGTGTGTGGGTGTTTTGACTGCATGTGTGTTTGTGGACTATGTATATGCTTGGTGCTAAAGGAGTACATCAAATCCCTCAGAACTTGAGTTAGAGATGATTATGAGGCACCATGAGGGTGCTGAGAAAAAGGTACTGGAAATCTGGGAATCAAATCACGGTCCTCTGAAAGAGCAGCCAGGGTTCTTAGCCTCTGTGCTATCTCTCCAGACTCAAGTGTTCCACATTTTTAAAAACAAATTGATCACTCATAATGAGGTATACATTTATTTGGTTGCTTGAAAGGTAGACTTTATCTACCAGGTCCCACTAAATGCCTCCTTTGTCTCAATAGCTTAGTAATTATTTCTAGTTCTTTTTACTAGGTTTTTATTTATTATTTTTTTAAGTACATAACTCATATCCTTGCCTTTGAACTTGAGAGAACAGATAAACAAAAGGCGGGAGACCAGGGTATGTTTTCTTCCCACTATTTAGCCAAACTGTCTGATATGGAGGGAGCTGGTACTTG